>NC_135357.1:1460000-1760000 GCF_051622035.1 Arctopsyche grandis
CAATTAATCTTGGGGGCGCGGGGGGCGAAGCCCTAAAAGGCATTAACTAAGGGGGGCGAAGCCCTAGACGGCATTTAATCATGGGGGTGCGGAGGGGCGAAGCCCTAAAAGGCATTAACTAAGGGGGGCGAAGCCCTAAACGGCAATTGCTCATGGGGCGTGGAGGGGCGAAGCCCTAGAAGGCAAAGGCTCAGGGGGGCGCCGAGGGCGAAGCCCTAGAAGGCAAAAAAAAAATTTGATTTTTTTTTTTTGATTTTTTAAAAATTTTTTTTTTAATTTTTTTTTAATTTTTTTTTAATTTTTTTTTTAATTTTTTTTTTTTGATTTTTTTTTAATTTTTTTTTTTTGATTTTTTTTTTATTTTTATTTTTTATTTTTTTTTTTAATTTTTAAATTTTTTTTTAATTTTTTTTTTTTTTTAATTAAATTAGCTTAGTCATGTTTAAGCGGTTTATATTATAAACACTGAGCGAAGCCGGGTAATACAGCTAGTATATAATATATGTAACATCCGAGTCCAATAACAGATTTTTACAAAGATTATAAAAAAAATGAAAAAGATAAATATATATATATATATATATATATATATATATATATATATATATATATATATATATATATATATATATATATATATATATATATATATATATATATATATATATATATATATATATATATATATATATATATATATATATATATATATATATATATATATATATATATATATATATATATATATATATATATATATATATATATATATATATATATATATATATATATATATATATATATATATATATATATATATATATATATATATATATATATATGACTATCAATTTTTAATGCTCTGATTTTCATTTTGATTCCAATCTTTCACGTGATTTTGAATTCGGTTCCTACTATGATTTATAAACGGTTCCTACTATGACACTTATAGGCCTGATTTTGTCAAAAATATGAATTCAACCCCATACAATTATCATCACATTAATATAAATGCGTTTATAAGATATTCTTTCTAAAGTAGTACTCGAATAAACTTGAATATTACATATATATGTACATACATACGAAATATAATTTATTTCGTATCAATGTAACGAAATTTCCAGGAAGTCCCGGGAAGTTTCAATTTTTCGCATGGTTCGACGCATTCCGTTGCAAGTTTCCGACAAACCGACTGCTAAACGCCGCAGACGTATCGGAAATTTTCCGCTCGGCGACGCACATCAATGGATTTTCCCGGGAAACTTACACTACCCAAATACGTAGAAGAAGCGTTTTCCCGTCTCGCGCCCATAAAACGTATGATTTATACGATGAAGTGAGTTTCGGCCCGGCTCGAGACTTTAAAGCCTTTCAAATTCAGTTTCCACTTGATATTCCGTGACGATAAATTTCCCTTTTACTGGAAAACTCACACACATATACAAACACACACACACACACACACGTGGAAAACGGTATGTTTTATTCAGTAATTTCTATTGATTTTTCGCGAGATCAAGACATAACTCTGGTTAAGGGATGCGGGTCGACTGCTTGGATGTTTGCTCGACAAACATCGACTACCCTCTATAATGGAATATTTCGCACCCCATCCCCTAACCCCTCGCTTTCTCGATCCATAACCCTCGTACACTATAAACGTCCAAAGTGTAATCGGAAAATTGTTTGATTAAATACATCTTTGAAGAGGGATTGTTTGTGTTGACGGCGAACGTAAAAAGCCGACGACGCAATTTCGTAGTGAATATCAAATCAAGGGTTGTCTCTGCAATCTTTAAACATATTAGAGTAATTTGTATATAAGACTTCTTGAAAGTACATAGATATTTAACACTTGCCATAGTTTTGGGCTTTTGCTTAGCTGCGAGAGGTTGCCGGGTTCGATCCCGTGATTTGACCTCGATTGAAAATAATTTATTCTGAGTAGGTATATTTATTTATTTTGTTGGTAAAATTAACAGTTAATATTAAATTACATAAATTGATAAAATAACATAATTATTTTAAGAAAAACCATTAAGAATTTTCGCATATACATATGTATATTCATATGTAGGTAAAAAAAAGAAAAATTTGAACATTAAAAATAAAAAACAAATATAACAATAGAGTAAGATAATTAGAGAAAACAAAAAATAATAGAAATAAAAATATAATAAAATAACAAAATAATAGGAATAATAAAACGATTATACTAAAGCAAATTCTGATAAAAATCAATCGACCTCGACAAACCAAGGTCTGGCCAACAACGAGACTCTAGTGGGAATCGAACCCGTGACACCTTGCACGAAATAATACAACACCCCCCACTAGACCATGCTGCTGGTTTATATCGTCGTCATAGAAACTTTGATTTGTTTTTGATGCTCCCATCCAAACCCAACATAGTTACAAAGTCTCTTTCGAAATTATATATTAGATTAAGCGTTGTATAATATAAAATAAGTGCAAGAAATGAAAAAAAAAGTTCGGATGTGAGAAACCCATGACTTCCTGGTCAAATTTGGAGTACCATGAGACATATTTAGTATACAAATGAAGTGATCTTAACGTGAAAACTGACCGTGGATTCTAGATTAATTTTTATATACTAGGTCTAATGTCTAATGACAAAATTACATACAAATTTTAGCTTCCCAAACTTGGCCAATTTGCATGTAGCACATTCAATTACGGTCAGAGTTGCACAAAAGCAGCATCGGTTCACGGAGAATATATCACCAGCGGTTCTCAAAGAATCGACGAACTTCAGGAACAAAAGCTAACTACCCCCCCCCCCCCCCCGCCCTCCTCCGGTCCCCCATACTTCATCCCTACCTCATTTAAAACTCGTTCTCGTCCTGGCAGGACTTTGTTTCGGTTTTGAACTTGGACTGACGTTTCGGCTTTTCAAGTGAATAGACACAGCTACGTCGACTGACATTTTCAAACTCGCAAGTAATTATTTAATTAGGGCCGTTAGCGTTTGGGAACCGCACAGTTTGAGAGTCGTTAGCCGTCTGTTTTTGTTTCCCATCGAAATGTTTCCTATTATAAAATATTGCTAAGTGATATTAATTAAGGCGATGAGTTTGAATGACATATTTTAAATTTCGAGTTTATTTATTTTAATAGTAGACTAAGTTACATACAAAACATATATGCTATTGATGTAAAGTTTGATTTGTAAAGACAAAAATTCAATTGAAATTTATTTGATTTTTAAATTCTTTTTATTATTACTAAATTATGTAAACAATACATTTTATATCTATTTTAATAGCTACTGATCTACTGATCATTTTCTATTTTACAATTTTAATTTAATTTTGTTCGTAATCATAGTATTATATTATTCAAATGTAAATACAGTACAGCATAATCGGAAAAAGAGCTCAAAAACCTATTTACAATTCTTATAAATGCTCATAATACATCTAATACATAATAATATTTAAAGACTCTCTAAAGTCGATGATCTACATACATATTTTATTTTATTTTTTACATAGATATATGTATATACCAGGAAGGCTTAACAGGAAGACCCCAATGCGCCTTCCTAGACAATTAATTACAAAGAAGGCAGCAGTTTAATTACATAAATCATTGTATTTCGGAAAGCTGAAGAAAACGACATTAACAATTAATTAATCCATTGAGACATCTATGGATTTTAGATTTGCACATAATTTTTACAAATTATACATAGATTAAATACAGAAGATTTGTTACAGAAGGTAGCATGATTTTTTTGCCAATTTTGAGGAACCGTTTCTCAACAATGATCATATAAAATTGGCAAACTCTGATACGAAACGATCGACTTGGACTCACAAATATCCAAGTCTAACCAGCAGTATAGCGGGATCAAACCCAATAATCACTTGGAGCTAAACATACACGCTACCACTGAGCCATACTGCTGGTTGTATGTACATATGTAGGTAATTGTAATATATAGTGGTTGACCTTTTCCCAAAGAACTACCGAATCTCATATACATATATATTGTTTGCTACCAATGTTTCCTCTGGGAAAATAAATGGCGTCTCGAAGCATTTACCGCCATATATTGAAAATTTATTTTTCTGTTGGTGTTTTATATTGTTTATGTGTATGTAGTTACATATGTAGGTCGGAAGTTTTTTTCATATTAAACAATTATTTGTAGCAAACCCAAAAATATGTATGTAAAATAAAAAATAAAATAAAATAAATAAATTTTTACCACTAGTCCACGCTGCAGGTTACATATGTACATATATTTAATCGATGAATCCTTCATGAGAAGGTTTTGAACAGCTACCAGGCGTCACCCAAACCAAATACGCCGCTCATACATACACACACACAAACGCACACACACACACGCACACACACACACATTCAATTTTGTATGGAAATTTATTTGAACGAATATCCGACGTCGGTGAACTCCGCCAATAAAACATTCATCGAAAAATGGCGGCAAAAATCTTTTCGGTCCAAATTCTAAATATGTGCGGCCTCGTACATCCGCACGATGAATTTTTAATACTCGTACGTATTCTTCTCCAGAACGCCAGCATCACTCCCCTTTTCCACGTCGCCTTCTTTTCTTTTTTTCCAGCAGGTTGTGCGTAAGTTATTACAGGATCGGCTGAACAACTCCACCCCCCTTACCTCCCCCCCATGCATAATATAGAGGAGAGATTTTTTCCGTTCGTTTTACATAAACAATGGCTAGATCTGAGATCACTATCTCGGCTTCCGTACCATTCGCGACTGACGAATGGAGGTTCGGGCCTGATTGAAAAGGGATGGAGAGAGTGGAGAGTGTGGAGCTCGACGAGAGATTGGAAAAAAAATTGGAGGCCTAAACACACATTTACCGCAATTCCCCCCCCCCACTCTTCTGTTTCTTTTACCCCAAAAAAAGGTCAATAACAAGACTTCAACCAGAGAAATTCGGGGATGCATTACAGCGTGCGGTGTTGCAAGCTTCAAATCCGTACCATCATATACGCACAGTATAGGACGGTAGTCAAATTATTTTTAAATTACTAAATAGACTAGATTCTGTTTTAAAATGTGTCAAAAAATTGTAACGATTGAACGGCTGGAAAAAAAGTTATACAGCGAAATGAAAATACAGACTGATTTTCTTTGAAATCGTTTTGACAATATATTTTGCAAATTTTGACAATAATATTTGCCAATTTTATAACTATCCAAATTTCGGCAGTTTTATGTATTTATGTAAAGAAAGACAGTCGTTGATAAAATAGAATAAAGTCATTACTAAAAATAAATTCATTGATTAAATCGATTATTTTAGTTGGCTATCACATGTTATGTACAGTCGTGGACATAACATGTGATAGCCAAGGCGTTTGATTAAGTTGATCATAAAATTTTATTTAGTAAATAAAGTTTTATTGGATTTACTAATAATCTTGTTAGTCTTTTTATTTCTTATTTACAGGATCGACGTCAATTCGTTAAGTTTGGGAGTTGCTTTTCTTATGAGTATGTTGCCACTACTGGGATTCCCCAAGGATCAAATCTTGGCCCTTTATTATTCCTAATATTTATCAACGATATTCAATCTTCTATTCACCATTTTAAATTTTTATTATATGCGGATGACTTAAAAATCTATACGAGAATAATTGATTTACCTGACGCTCTTTATTTGCAAGAGGATTTGAATTCTATTTATGAATGGGCTAATGTTAATAAACTTCCCTTCAATATCCTAAAGTGTCGGGTCATTTCTTACTCTCGTTCTCGTTCTCCTATTAAATATCCGTATAAATTTCATGATTCTCTTCTTCAGAGAGAATTATTTATATCTGATTTGGGAATAGTCTTCGAAAATAGTTGGAGTTTCAACATTCACATTGAGAATATCTGTGATAGGGCAACAAAAATCCTTGGATTCGTAATCCGTAATTCGTCCGAACTAGGGCTCACTGCCATTCGTCTCTTATATTGTACATTAGTTCGCAGTGTGCTCGAGTTTGGCTCCATTATATGGTCTCCCTATCAACTTCGTTACTCTCTAATGTTGGAACGAGTCCAAAGGAAATTCCTTAGATTTTTATAGACTGAAGACATTTGGATTTTATCCATATCTGTTCCCTAGTGCATTTGTCTTGGGATCTTTGGGTTTCAACTCCCTGGCAAAGAGAAGAGATTTATTTCTTGGGAAATATTTCGTAAAATTACTTAGAGGAGAGATTCACAATCCCGCTATCCTGGAGAAACTAAAATTCTGGGCCCCGGAAAATCATAGAGTTTTAAGAAAACATGATATATTTTTGCCAATTAGTGCTAAATCGAACGTGCTCATGAACTCCCCCCTCGAGAGCTGTTCGACTCCTTAACTTACTGGCACATTACTTGGACCTCTTCGATGCCAGTTATGTTGAGTTGGTGGAACACATCCTAAATAGCACGATATAAATTTTTCAATCTTATTTCTTTGTTTTTATTTTGTGTACATGTTTTTTACTTGATTTTTATTATTTTTTTATCTATGTTTTTTTTTTATTTATGATTTTTATCATTTTTTTATGTTTTTTTTATTTATGATTTTTATTATTTTTTTATGTTTTTTTTATAATTTTTATGATTTTCATTATTTGTATTATAATCACATTGACGCTTTGGGGCAACCTGTCAAGTCTCTGTGGTATTGATTTTTTTTAAATAAAATAAAATAAAATAAAAAATCCGGATGACTGCAATTTGGGTTTTTTCCCAGAATTATGTGTCGATTGTTTTCATTTTTTTTTGGGGGTATGGCACAATTCAGGTGCTTGATATTTGAGACAATGCAAGTTTTAAAAGTTCGGCAGTTTTTTGTTAGACGCCACCGCGCAAACATCTCGCAAAAAATTGATAACTCGAAGTAGATGTCGATTGTTGTAAAATTTAAAATTATTAAAAATCTTTCTATGCGTGAAATATGTATCTCGCCAAGTGGGATTTGGAGAGAGCTCTGCTCTGTATGTGATGATTGTATGTGTCTATATTATTGTTGCATAGGTGTAAGAAGTTAAGTGTGGTTAAGGATCCAAATGAAAGCCCAAAGTCGCTTCACACTATTTATTGAATTATTCAGGAGGTCCACACGTAACCAACTCTCGCTTCAGAATAATCTGATATGGCGTATGTACCTCCTTATAAAGGACAAGTTGCTCACCACAGCTTCCCCGATCCATTTATGTATCTATTATCGAGGCACGTTTTAAGTGAGTCTCACGCTCTAGCCCGGTTTCTGAGAATTCTAGCGGGCACTTACTGAGTACGGTTTTTTTTTTTTTCAAAAATCAAAAACCGACAGTTCCACTTTGCATACAAAGTGTAACATTCAGTTTTTCCGTTATTGATTTTTTTTATTTGAATGAGTTTTTACAATGATATATTAATAAATGTAGCTAAAAAGTAATTTATAATTTTGAATAAAACCAATGTTTTCCACTGAGTTTGCAAAGTGTTTGTTTTTTAGTACATTTTATTTTTCTATTTTGTACAAGACTTTTGCACAGCCTCACAACGGAACAAAATGCGTACTGTTTACAAAATCTCATAAGAAGCAAACAAACAACTGGCAAGAAAAGTATATTAAAGTTTCGCGATGACAATACGATTCCTTTTTATGAAAAATTAAATAAACAAAAAGACTCTTATTGTACGAGTCGCTTCAACTTTAAATAAAATCATATAAATTCATGTCATATTTGCATATACATATGTATGTTATTTATTTTTAATTTATCAGTAATGTTTCATTGAATCTTTAAGGAAAACAAGAAGAGAAAAGAGTTTGTGTTAAATAAATTACTTGCACATGAAAATGATTCAAAATATTATATATAATAAAATGACAGAATCAAATCGATCATTCAACCGTACTGAAATTCAAATTATGAACAAAGGTTCATATTGAATATTTATTCAATATAAAGTTCATGAATATTTATTAGCTGAAAGCAGCTAATAAATATTCCATATGTTGTAATTATATACTTTATATCAAATATCGTTCATAGAGAATTGCTTTCGTAAGAAATTTTTACAGATATAAATTGTAAAAAATGTGCCGCAGGTATATTTAATTTTTTTTTAATGACATTTAACTGAGAGTTTGATTATAAATTGAATTGATCAGAGATGAATTCCTAGAATAAGTTAGGAAATAAATTTATTTTAAACACGAGAATGAGCAACATGATTAGCTTTAGTGACGCATTGGTGAAACCCGACACATCACATATAATAATACATATAAAAAAAAGTTTTTTAAAAACATACCTCTTCTATAATTTGTATATAAAATTAATATTTTTAATAAAAATACCAATAATTTTATTTTACTACCGCCATCTTAATGTTTAAAACTAAAAACTGGAGAAACGTCACCCAATTTTCAGAAATTCTAATTTCAAACGCGTCTTATGGTGCTTACGGACTAAACCAACGACGATTTTGGGCCAACTTTTTAACAAGCAGTAGCGTACAAAATATCGAAATAAAAATTAAATTTTAAAATTGAAATTAAATATCAAAATCAAGCTAAAGAGCGAGATTGAGCTAAAATTAGATCATCTTTGATGTTTTGAATTACAACAATGTTTTGAATTACGACGATACACATTTAAAACCAGAGAAATATTATAATTTCTCTGCTTACGAGCGAAAAAAAAATATTGTTAAAGTCGTCACGAGATGTTACTGTATTTCTACCGTCGACGATCGATAAAAAAAATAATTCATAAAAAAACGCGGTGTCGGATGTCGGTGATTTGTCAAAGGGTTTTTTTTCTTTCGTCGAAATAAAATTAATAATCACACATTATCCGATAAAATTTACCTCTGAAATGATTTAATTAATTGATTTATTTCGACGAGAGAAACAATTGAAGACTAAAAAAATTTCGTTTGGTAAACCGACAACATACCGGGTTGGGACCATCGCTCGGTCACCCATACTTATACATGAGATATTCTCAGTAACTGCGCATTACGGGGAAGTAAAAATAATAATTTTTTGATTTTTTTTTCGATCTTAGTGCGTATCTTCGTAAGTCAAAACATCTTCGACAAACAAAAGTCGAGGATTACCTGTATGTGATTGTTGATGATCTAATTTTAGGTCAATCTCGAAAATTTATTTAAATTGGGCATGTTCTGTTTTAACTTTCAATATTTTATTTTAATTTTAATATATTGATTATAATTTTATTTTGATATTTGAATTTAATTTTAATATAATAATAATATTTTTAATTTTGATATTTAATTTCAATTTTTAAATTTAATTTTTATTTCGATATTTTGTACGTTACTGGTTTTATCCTGCTGGTTAAAACGTTGGACCAAAATCGTCGTTGGTTTGGTCCGTACGCAGCATTACACGATATTTTTGCACCATCGTAATGGCGGAGGATCCATTTACTTATATTGATGACCAAAATGAGCAATATGGCAAAGTATGAAAACGATCTGATAAGAGGCAAATTTTTTCCTGAATTGTAATCGTAAGAGAAACGTAAAGGAGGTATGTAAAAATGGACGCGATGGATGTGGGTATATGGTGGACAAGTATGGACATTTCAAAAAAACAAATTTTAGAATTCTATGTATTCTAATAGAGATATTTAATAAAAGAAATAAAAGAGAACAAGGTGGACAGCCAACCAGAGTGAATTGATCCACATGTATCAAAATTCTGGATTCCTGTTTTCTGTTTCAATTCTGAATCCCGATTCCCGATTTCAGTTACAATTCTGATTAATTACTACTATACGTATTCTAACTTTATTTTAAATCACGTATCAATTTGTTCCTTAAACCACCCGTTGAAATTTCAACGGGTACAACACTAGTAAATAAATATTTTTTGAAAAATCATTCTATTGGAATTTTCAGTACACGAAAGATGCAATGCAATACCACAATATTGATGACAGTGTACTTTGTAATGAGGGTGCTGTGCCGCATAACTTGCGGTCACCCCAGTCGTAGAAAAGCACATTGATGAATTGTGGCGTCTCATAAATATTCCTGAAAGCGAGTTGGGAGAAATGAGAATGTAGGGGGGGGGGGGGTGAATTCTTGCACCTCAGAGGGAGGCTTTCGCGCTTCGTGGTCGAGGAAGCTGTCAATCAGTTGGTCTTTGTGGTCACCCCAGTCTCGACCCATCATCACTGTGGGACCGATTCTCAACCTACGCAGAATATAATTTGAAATAATGTGATGTTGTGAAAAATTGATGGATGCAAATCGGGAAAATAAGTGGTTTGAAAGCAAACAGTGCAGGCGTTGGATGCGTAAACTATGACTCTAAGATCATCAAGTGACTCAATTGAGTTGATTAGAGTTTTTTATATCCAATAGTTTCCGGCAGCAGCACAGCACAGCATTTCATGTAAACGACATATTTTATTCATAATATACAGCAGCGTACGTTTCGGCATCTTCAGACTGTTTTAAAATGAAAATATCTACTAACCCAGTACATCTTCATAGTTAAATTTTGGTTGATTTTGACCCGCAGCCAAAAAAAGGTTGCCGAGACCTGTTCTAAACCCTTCCAAAACCCGTCTACGATTGCAGCTACGTTACTTTAGCATAGCATACCAAATTTCATTGTACTAAGTTGACAACTATTGATTTGCAGACATACAGACATTCAAAATGGATAGAAAACAGTCAAAATCATAAAACATGATACTTTTTAAACATATCTATAAACGTATGTCTATTTAAAAGTTATTCCGTCACACTGATGATTGTTCGTGAAGGCGTTACATCGACAACGCGCATTTTTTTAAACGGTTCTCACTTTTTATTACAAACCTCCTTTACGTTTCGCTTATGATTACAATTCAGGAAAAAATTTGCCTCTTATCCGATCGTTTTCATACTTTGCCATATTGCTCATTTTGGTCATCAATATAAGTAAATGTATCCTCCACCATTGCGATGGAGAAAAAAAATCGTTTTAGACGCGTTTGAAATTTGAATATCTGAAAAGTACCTGACGTTTATTCAGTTTTTAGTTTTAAACATAGATGGTGGTAGTAAAATAAAATTATTGGTATTTTTATTCAAAATAATAATTTTATATACAAATTATAGAAGAGGTATGTTTTTAAAAAACTTTTTTACTTTATCTATGTACGTAGTAACAATAGATGAAGTTTTGTGATCATGCGAAAATTCGAACTCGAGATTTTGACTGATTCGAACTCAGAATCGATCACTGATCACGTTTTCATGATCTAGAAAAGAATGTGTGTGTGTGTGTGTGTGTGTGTGTGTGTGTGTGTGTGTGTGTGTGTCTGTGTGTGTCTGTGTGTGTGTCTGTGTGGGTGTGTATTTTGGGGATATTTTTAACACCGTTAGTCCTATCGAACTGAAACTTAGTATCGGTTACTGAAATTCTTATCGACACGACGTAAATTTTTTTCAAATTTTTAAGTTGACCGGAAATGGTACCTCGCCTTATAGGTGTCCTCTTTTTTTAAGTTTTTGAATTCAATTATCTCCCAAACCACTAACTGAATCGGACTGAATTTTTTTTAAATATAATACAAATAATAATTTTTATAACCTCATATTTTTTAAATATTTCTATCTGAACCGGAAGCAGTACTTTTACTCTAGAAAATCGAAGTTTTTTATGTTTTTTTCAGAAACCTTTTGGTTTATTGAACTGAAATTTCATATCTAGAAGTTTAAGTTTAATACCAAGTTAACTATAAAATTTAGTAAGCATCCGTCAACCGGAAGTAGCAGTTTACTCTTGTTCGATTTTTCTTCCACTATTTTTTTTGACCCCTTAAACGTGTGTGTTCGTCACAAAAAAATTCAAGTATAATTCTTGTATCAATTTGATGAAAATAAAAAAAAAATTATTATATTTTATAAACTGGAAGTGGGATTTTTTTCTCTTAGAAAGGTCAAAAATGTTGTGCCCACTACTCTGTCCACACCCCTAAACGTATTAAGCTGAAAATTTATATTTCTATCCTTTATGTACTAATTTAGAGCTGGTAGCGTTTTGGTCAGAATTCGTAAGCCGGAAGTAGTTTTTTTTTTTAAAACAATTTTTCATTATTTTTTCATTGTTTTATTTTGACCTTTTAAATTATTTTAAGCTTCTTGATATTTAATGAGTATCACTATCATAGTCATCAGTTCAATATCGAATTTTGTTTTGTAACCTTCTTATATTCCTCAAATATATAGATAAAGTCATGGGTTGGTCACACCCGAATTTTTTTATTATTAAATTAATATTGTTTCTTAATTCAAAAATACGTTGTTTTTATGTGCCCTATCCCAGTGCTCTTCAAACTTTTTCGGGCCACGGACCGGTAAATACCGCTTGGTACTATCCCTTTTTACATACTTCCTTTATGTTTCACTTACGATTACAATTCAGGAAAAAGTTCGCCTCTTATCCGATCGTTTTCATACTTTGCCATATTGCTCATTTTGGTCATCAATATAAGTAAATGGATCCACCGCCATTACGATGGTGCAAAAATATCGTGTAAGACGCGTTTGAAATTTGAATTTCTGAAAAGTGCCTGACGTCTATCCAGTTCGTAATTTTAAACATATGTAGATGGCGGTAGTAAAATAAAATTATTGCTATTTTTATTCAAAATATTAATTTTATATATAAATTATAGAAGAGGTATGTTTTTAAAACCTTTTTTTTATAAGGCTTTTTATTAGGTTTACTTTTTATCAAGTGCACGAATGCGTGCACCCATTGATGTATAATATACTAGATCCGCCCTCACGTGTTATACTTGTCTCCCTTTTGGCGCATGCAAAATACATGGCGCATGCACAGTTTCTCTTAGTAGGTAGGTAGGTACCGCTTCGTCGTAGGGAAAAAAAACCCAACTTCCCCGGTAGTTAAACCCCCCGCACCCCTCAGTTAGTGAAGACAAGATCTCCGACCAAAATAACACGTCTGGGCCCATCTAGTGTATTATACATCAATGCGTGCACCTGGTTAATAGTGTAGTTAATAAAATGCTTGTCTTTAAGTTGTAGTTTTATTTTTCAATTTTAAATATACATACTGAAATGCTATTCTACCTATTCCTATAAATATTGTTTATAAAATATTTTAAAAAATTTACAAAATATATACATATATAAAATTATTGGAAATTCATTAGAGGTTGGCAGCCGTTACAACGGGCTAGAGATATCGCAGAAGATCTTCCGAATGACTTCATCCATTTGCATCCCTCTCCCTTTTCGCTCATTATATTATAATATACTAGGTTTAAATAAGCTTAATTTAATCATATATATAATACGAAATAATATTTACCAAGTAGATTGTCTTTCGTATCCACAGAGCGTTGGTAGAACAAGAGGAGGGGAGAGTGCGTAAGATACCCACAAAACGACCCACTCACATTAATCTCAAAGTATACAAACGTATATACGAACGTTTGTATACTAATGTATGTATGCATGTATGTAGCATGTACATACGTTTTGGTAGTGGTGAATTATTGCAAAGCTACTTACATATTGGATACGAAACATTTGAATTTGACATGACAGTGTTGCCAGCACAGTGAAATATAATGCAAGTGACAATAAATAAAACCATAATAAACTTTATAGTTAGCATTCATAAATTTATACAACGAAAAAAAAAATACAGTGATGTCAGTAAAATAAAATATAGGAAAATATGCAAATCTACTGTCACGTTCCAATGAAAGATTAAATAATTTTTATTTTTTAAAACTACTTGGTTAACTAACTAAGATTTCTTTATTATTATTAAAACATTACATTTATCTTATTGGTAGATACATATATTCGAAAAACGACAGATTTAATTATTGAACGGAGAATTTAAATATGATTAATTTGGGCCTCGTTGTGATTTTATTTTTTATTCATATTTTGTTTTATTTTATTTTACTTTTTCTTTCTCCTTTGTATATTTTTATATACTATTTTAATTTTGTTCAGTGTAAACCAAGAATGGGATTTATGGATTTTATTTTTAATTTTTACACTTTTGTTATTTTTTTTTCTCTCTGAATGATGTATTATTTTCCTTTTGTTACTTTTTTTTATTATTTTATTTTACCATGTTTTCTGCTTTTGCTTTTTTCCTTTATTTACAGTTTACTTGTTTTTATATCATGTTTTTATATCTTTTTCAAATGTAGGCCATTGTGGCGCATTAGGTTCTTCCTGTAATGCCACAATGGTCCAAAACTATTAAATAAATAAATAAATAAATAAATGATACGTAGAACTGTTTCACTTTAACTTTGCTCCACTATTTAACTGTGTTCTGCTGCTGATGTGTTAACTGCTACTCTCGGAGTCTCGATGGTATTGACTACCACTCTCGGAGTCTCGATGGTAATGACTTACTTAAATTCTAACATTAATGAGTTTATATACTCTTCTTAAAAACAATAAAGTGTTGAAGACACATGTAGTACAATATTGGTTAGTCAGTGTTTAGGGTGTGCTATAAATCAATGATGTTACTTATTAAATTAGGTGTGCTACAAATCAATGGTGTCTATTATCCCTTTTGGTTAGTCAACACTGCATTGTATATTTATTGCATATTTTTCAACGTCGGGCAAATTCGCTGGTATTACATATGTATATGCTAGGCGTTTGAAAACCACAAATTAAAGAGGATTATAAACCAAATTTTGTCTACATTTAAAGCTGCAAATTTGAATAGTAAAATAACGATAAAATCCAGAAGAATAGATAGTTAGCATGTACTGCTTTGAATTGTGTGGTTACGGGTTCTATCCTTGGCTTTCTGCTGCTGGCCAGTATTCGACTCCAGGCTCGATCGTTTCCTATCAGAGTTTGCCAATTTATCTGATTTTCATTGAAACAGTTCCAACAAATTGGAAACCCTATCTTATCGCTCGCGAAGTGTCTTGTTTTTCAGCATCTCGATTTTTGATGATTTATATAAAAAAAAATGCTGCAAATTTGTCCATAGATGTCTCTTTGTTTATCAATCGATATTTGTATTTAATTTGTATAGTACTTACAATACTTCTGTACAATGTTTGATCATATACCTGTATATATTATTATGACCATATATATACCTGTATATATTAATCTCGGTGAAATATGTCATTAATAAATGGCTGATTTTATATGTTTATTCAATTAATCATGCACACTTGTCTTACAAATTGCTCCAATACGCCGATTAAATTATATAGATCAAGAATTAACAATGATAAATACATGATTATTAATATATTTTACAATAAACACGACATCTATGATTAAACATTGTATAGAAGCGTTATAAGCATTATACAAAGCAAATGCATACAACGAATAAACATTCACGGAAACATCTACGGACTTATCCGTACGAACGTGGTGAAATAAAAAACAAATCTTTATGAACGTGGTGAAATAAAAAACTGACCAAACAAATGCAAAATAGCACAGAGAAAAAATCCGTAAAAAATATATACATATATAAGACCGCAAAACTGTAAAAATTGCGCATTTTTTTAAACGCTCATATATCGTAAAGGAGACCCAAACAAATCATTATCATATTTGAATTTAGTGGGTCAAACTTAGTAAGGATTGGTTAGTCTCTGCTCTCTGGTAACTCAAAAACGTGATTTTTTGTTGCTCAGTGTAATTAATTTATTCATATTTCTCGTTTGATAATTATGTATATCTCTATTCCTAACTATGTGATTATTAAAATAGTTGGGTGATGGATTCTTATCTTCCTTATATACAAATTTTAAAGTGCTTTATTTAAGACAATTTCTAATATCCAACCATTTCAATTCATCTAACATACTTCTAACATTCTTACGTTTCCTCATATTCAAAATTGCACGAATTGCTCTATTCTGCACTTTCTGCAGTTTATCAATACACAATCCACTAAATATTATAGATTGAGCACTGTAGAGCAATATATCAAATTACGGCCAAATACGTCAGGCTCAACTGTCATTGTGACATTTGAGCTTGTATCTCTCCGTACGAATCAGTCATTATAGTCATTATAGTATATACAGTAACATGCAGAGAAATCGCATCACTTTCAATTGTTCTATATTTTCGATTTTTTTTAATTACATGAAGTTTTTTTGGTTTTATTATTTGATTTCAACTATTTAACATGTTTTACGATTAAAAAAGATTATTTATATTTTTAAATTAAGGCGAGATACGACTTTTAAAAAAACATGCAAAATAGGGCATTTTTCTTATATGTATTTCAAATGTCTCTAGCTAAAATAATATTGTGATATTGTGATAATGTGAAACAGTTCATATTAAATAAAATTAAAAATAAAAAAATCAACGTTTCTCAGGTTGCTAAAACTGACATGTGCTCGTCATTTAAAATTAGTGTAGATACTGAAACTTTTAATATAATTATCAATCCTGAATTTTGGCCTATAGGTACTGGCATAAGAGAATGGTTATTTCTCAAAAAAATCTCTTCGAAACCGATTGCCCAAACCCGTGACCCGTAACATTAAACTTTATTATCAAAATGTGCGGGGTTTAAATACAAAACTCAAGGAATTCTACAACAACGCCGCTTCTAGATCTATTGACGTCCTTGCTATTACTGAAACATGGCTAAACTCATCTGTACATGATGCCGAAGTACTTGACAGCAGTTTCAATATATATCGCCATGATAGATCTGCCTGAGGTGGTGGTGTTCTTCTAGCAGTTAAAAATACAAATATTATTTCGGTTGAAAGACTTAGTCATCTTGAGGACATTCATGAATGTGTATGGCTAAAACTAAGATTTGTTAACATTCCTTTTTTTATATACATATGTACTATTTATTTTCCACCAAGATCTCCACCAAGATCTCCACCAAATATTTATAAGCGATTTTTTGATTTAATTATATCTAATTATTCACATTTTAGTAATGGTCGCATTTTTATATCTGGAGATTTTAATCTGAATTCTTCTAACTGTTTTCCTGATGACCTTAATTTTTTTATATCTTTATTCAACTTAAAACAAATTAATACTATTCGAAACTATTTTAATAATTCCATGTTGGATTTTCTATTAACAAATTTAGATTGTCAGAATATTATTATTTCAAATTCAGTTGATTCCTTGGTTCCTGAAGACAGCTATCATCCTGCTCTTGATATTCATTTAAAATTAACTATAACTTATTCCTCACTTCGTTTAATAAATAACTGTCTTAATACCTCTGTCCTAAATGGATGGTTATTTACAAATGTTGATTTCAAATATTTAAATGATATTCTTTGTAATTGTCAATGGGAGCGAGTTTATGAGTGCAAAGATGTTAATTTGGCCCTCTCTAATTTCTATGACATTATATATTCTATTTTTAATGATTGTTTTCGGTTGAAAGGATTAGTGACGAGTAAAAGGATTTATCCGCCTTGGTTTACTAAAGAAATTATTAATCTCTTAAAAAGTAAATATCAAACACATAAACTCTGGAAGAAATCGAGCAATCCTCTTATCTTAAATAATTTCCGTATTTTACGTACGGAAATTAAGAAATTAATTAATAATGCATATAATGTTTATGTAGTTGATTGTGAAAGTTCCATAGTTAAAAACCCTAAGAAATTCTGGAACTTCATCAATTCTAAACGTGTAAATCGTGTAAAGTCGACCATTATGTACAATGATTCTGGATTGTTAGAGGGTGATCAAAACATTGCTAATGGATTTGCCGACTTTTTAAAATCAGTTTTCAATAATCCTACTGATTCCATGGAACCTACCAATGACTCGGAATTTACTTTCCCCACTTTAGCGATTAATCATCTTGACTCTTCCGATCTGAAATATGGCTTTCTAAAGTTAAAAAATATTTATTCTTCCGGTCCTGACTCCATCCCTAATTACATCCTAAAAGGATGTGAGGTTAGTCTCTTAGAACCTTTAAAATTCATTTTTAATTTAATTCTAAGGAACTCTTCATTCCCCAATTTATGGAAATGCTCTAAAGTAACTCCTATTCATAAGAAGGACGATAAATCTTGTGTAAGTAACTACAGACCAATAACTATCTTGTCAGCGCCAGCCAAAATGTTTGAGGTAATATTACACAGATACATTTTTAATCACTTTCAAAGTATGCTCATTGATCAGCAGCATGGCTTTCGTCCGGCCAGATCAGCTATTACCAACTTGTTATGTTTCTCTAATGACATAACCAGCACTTTGGATTGTAATAATCAAATGGATGTAATATATACTGATTTTGAGAAGGCGTTTGATAAAGTTGATCATAAAATTTTGGTTAGTAAATTAAGTTTTATTGGATTTACTTATAATCTTGTTGGTCTTTTTATTTCTTATTTACAGGATCGACGTCAATTCGTTAAGTTTGGGAGTTGCTTTTCTTATGAGTATGTTGCCACTTCTGGGATTCCCCAAGGATCAAATCTTGGCCCTTTATTATTCCTAATATTTATCAACGATATTCAATCTTCTATTCACCATTCTAAATTTTTATTATATGCGGATGACTTAAAAATCTATAAGAGAATAATTGATTTACCTGACGCTCTTTATTTGCAAGAGGATTTGAATTCTATTTATGAATGGGCTAATGTTAATAAACTTCCCTTCAATATCCTAAAGTGTCGGGTCATTTCTTACTCTCGTTCTCGTTCTCCTATTAAATATCCGTATAAATTTCATGATTCTCTTCTTCAGAGAGAATTATTTATATCTGATCTGGGAATAGTCTTCGAAAATAGTTGGAGTTTCAACATTCACATTGAGAATATCTGTGATAGGGCAACAAAAATCCTTGGATTCGTAATCCGTAATTCGTCTGAACTAGGGCTCACTGCCATTCGTCTCTTATATTGTACATTAGTTCGCAGTGTGCTCGAGTTTGGCTCCATTATATGGTCTCCCTATCAACTTCGTTACTCTCTAATGTTGGAACGAGTCCAAAGGAAATTCCTTAGATTTTTATATCTGAAAACATTTGGATTTTATCCATATCTGTTCCCTAGTGCCTTTGTCTTGGGATCTTTGGGTTTCAACTCCCTGGCAAAGAGAAGAGATTTATTTCTTGGGAAACATTTCGTAAAATTACTTAGAGGAGAGATTCACAATCCCACTATCCTGGAGAAACTAAAATTCTGGGCCCCGGAAAATCGTAGAGTTTTAAGAAAACATGATATATTTTTACCAATTAGGGCTAAATCAAACGTGCTCATGAACTCCCCCCTCTCGAGAGCTGTTCGACTCCTTAACTTACTGGCACAATACTTGGACCTATTCGATGCCAGTTATGTTGAGTTGGTGGAACACATCCTAAATAGCACGATATAAATTTTTCAATCTTATTTCTTTGTTTTTATTTTGTGTACATATTTTTTACTTGATTTTTATTATTTTTTTATGATGTTTTTTTTTATTTATGATTTTTATTATTTTCTTATGTTTTTTTTTTTTATTTATGATTTTTATTATTTTTTTTTATGATGTTTTTTTTGTAATTTTTATGATTTTTATTATTTGTATTAAAATCACATTGACGCTTTGGGGCAACCTGTCAAGTCTCTGTGGTATTGATTTTTTAAAATAAAATAAAATAAATAAATTATAGTATATATTTTTCTATGAATTAAAATACATAGGCAATGGACATATGACAACAATAAATAGTAATATAATAATTACTAGACAATCGTCTTGCTTCTATGATGGGATGGATACCTGCCGGCAGGGACAATACGACTTTTTTTTTAGTATGTCGTCCGAAATTTCTTCAAACCATACATTTTCAACAGTTTTTTTAACTCATAATTTGCCCCAGGGTGTTGTTTATATTCCCTTTGCTTTATAATAGACCATAAATATTCGATAGGTTGTAAGTCGGGGCTATTGTCTGGTCATTTTAGTGATGAATATCTACTTTCTCTTTGTATTTTTTTATTTGTAAAAAAATAGCCGTCCAAACTTAATAAAATGCTATTAAATTCACTCACTTATTTTAAATACAATAAATATCATTTCTGCCCGATGATAATTTGCAAAATCGGCCTGAAATTTTGAAGTCGGTTAACTTTGAAAGATGTTGTTCTATAAAATGCGGCGAAAATTCCCAAATTTTTTTTCATCGTCTATAGTCTTCACTGTGCCATTGAAAAAACGTAGCACCCCCATGCCGTAATACGAAAAACATCCCCAAATCATTTGGCCGCCCGGTTTCATTATTTGTTATGTATGTATGTAGCAATGTATGGCATTGTGTATGTAACTTTGTAACTTGTTACCGTATTCACATTTACAGTGGGCAATCTTAAACGTTGAAAGAAAGTTGCCCGAGTTGTGTTCGCTCTTTGTTTCCAGCCCCTCCTCTCGGTGAATATTTTAAACAGCCCTTCGCAACAGTCGACGAATATAATTAAGTGGTTTTTGCATTCGGCGGCAGGGGGTTAGCGGTGGTCGCGTGTTTTTACTCTCCCCGAGTTTTATCTGCCCAATTAAAACTTTGAAATTGGTTGCAAAATTGAATGACGTCACTAATTCCAACTATTCGCTCCATTATTCACGCTCGCTTCTTCTATTCTTTTTCTTTCCGGTTGCCCGTCTGAATGTCGCCATTTTTGTCCAAGTATAAAACAAATATATATATATATATATATATATATATATATATATATATATATATATATATATATATATATATATATATATATATATATATATATATATATATATATATATATATATATATATATATATATATATATATATGTATATATATAAAGTTGAAAATATTCGTTTATCATGCATACACATGAAAAACGGTTAGTATACATATATAATATGTATATCAGTGGCGTGCGGTAAAAGTCTCTCTCCCCCCATCGTACATCCTCACTTAATTTACGCGAGCAGGATACAACAGGAACAAGATGAACAGGCTTTTCCTCCCGTACCTGCGCGCGCACATTAAACAAGGATGTATGACAAAAAGAGAGATAATTTCACCGCATGCCACTGATATACATATATTACCGTTTATACATATATAGTACCGTTTACCTTTTTTTTTGATCTTTCGACTTAAGATCTTTCGATTTTCGATCTTTGCCTTCCGATATTTGCTTTTTCGACCTTTTCAATTTCGGTGCCGTGAGGTAGACCCGTATGTACGTCACAGCTAAACCAATTCCAATAAAACGTATACAAAATAATAACAAAGTAAAAAAAAACTTCTATATATACTGTTTGGTACCAATGTTTCCTCTGAGCAAATAGACGATGCTTAGTCTCTGAGAGTTAACCGTCATCTATTGTAAATTTATACAATTAATTATTTATTTTATCGGTGTTTTATATTGTTTATGTGTAGGTAGTTTTTACCTTTTTGTTTCGGTAGTTTTTACCATTTTTAAATACAAATATTAAATTAAAAATATTTAAAAGGTATTTGAAAAAAATTCGACCGCATGTGGATCGAACACAGGACCGCCACATTTTTTTTTATTTTTTATTTAATAACTTAATATGCCAACACCCATGCGATGGTATTTCATCGGGTACAACACTTGTCATCATATACATAACATCGCTATTCTGTGTGTCTGTGTGCAATAACGCTCGTCGTACTATAATAGTCGTTTTAGTACGTCACAGTAAAAAAACTACCAGAAAAATGTACGAATATAATACGAAAATAATAACAAAATCAAGAAAAAACCTGTATATATACTGTTTGCTACCAATGTTTCCTCTAGGAAAATAGTCTCGCGAGCATTTAGCGCCATCTATTGAAAATTAATTAATTTATCTATCGGTGTTTTATATTGATTATATGTAGGTAAGTAGGTAGTTTATACTTATAATACACCCTGAAATTTTCATCGGGTCTATCACTGTATTACAGGTCTGTTACTGAGAGTTGATGTATTACGTTTTTATATGGCGTGCTTACGTCACGCCATATAAAAAAAAATACATAACGGTAATTTGATTTAGCGCGGTTTCGAACCATTTTCTTACTAGCCTCTTCTTACTTCACTTTCGATTTTTTCATCTGACGAAATTCGGGTTCTTTTCCACACTCTTCCGATCGTTTTCAAACTTTGCCATTTTGCTCGGTTTGGTCATAAATATAATTATGTGGAAATTATTTCATTTTATGTTTCACTTACGATTAAGAAAAAAATTTGCCTCTTATCCGATCGTTTTCATACTTTGCCATATTGATCATTTTGGTCATCTATATAAGTAAAGATATCATCCGCCATTAAGATGGTAAAAAAATATCGTGTTAGACGCGTTTGAAAATTCTCCCACGAAGATGTGCCTGACGTTAATCACCCAAAATGTTCGGCGTTTTATTGGTGAATATCCCTTTTCGTCGACATCTAGCTTTGTCAGATTTTAATTGCTTAAACGCCTATAACTATGTCTTTTTCACTCTATATTTTATCAAATTTGCCCTGTAGGTTGTCATTAACTCTCATATATATAATATTTTTAGTTTTAACTCTCATATGAATATATAAATTTCAAATTTGACGTATAGTTTCGTGTAATGCCTTAAAACTTCTATATATCGATTTACGGCCAAATGTGTCAGATGTGACATTTCACAGCTAGAACTACATCTCTTCACTGAGCATTATCTGCGCTGTTAATTGAGATGTTAAGATACGTATTCAATATGAAGTTATATTGTATCTAATTGTTTATATAATTTAACAATAAGTTTTCCACCAACAAACAAACCTGGGCATTTGACGTTTACCCAACTTCAAATTTCAACTTTAATTTTAATGTTGTCTCTTCCTCAGATTTTGAGCCCAAGGCCGTTCAGCTAAGCTATACAGTGGTTTTAAAACTGTATGTATGTATTTATATAGAGTGGGAGCGATTAATTGAAGGTTTGTTTGTTTAGAAATGTGATGATCCAGTCTATTGGGTGGCAGTCGTGTCGCAACGACCGGCAAATCATCCTCTGAGTAATTCCAACCAAAGGGGATGTAATTCAATATCGAAAACCCTCTCGTGCAAAGGGTTAACCGAACCCAGAGGGATGCCCAGACAGCTAGGGGAGCTCTACGACCCTTGTATGGACAGACAGCTTCGACTATACTGTACTTTATACGTACATATGTTTGACTACATTGACAAAAATCTGTCGTGTTTCTTTTTTATACATGTCCAATATTATTAAACGATCTGCTATACATATATGTTACAGTTGAAGTGTATCTTCTAAATGAACTACATATATATTTTGACTAGTTGGAATATATGCCATCTAACCTGGTACCGACGGCCGTTATAGTTGAAGTGTATTTTCATTTCAGTTGGAATATGTTCCATCTAATCCACGTAAGTTGATTCATATGGCGAATAACATTCCAACTGGTTAAAATATATTACAATCGAAAAAACTCGGATGCGAACAACCCACGACTTTATCTATGTATGTATTTGAAGAATATAAAAAGGTTACAAAACAAAATTCGATAATAAAACATACATACACGTTCACACATTCCGGCTATGAGAGCATTTTCTATACAAATGTAGGGAAACTTACACTTATGTATATTATATAATCTTTATAACATAAGTGCAAGTTTCTAATTTTTTTTTTAATTAAATTAAAATCTAAGTTTCTAAGAACCTAATGCGCCATTGTAGCGCATTAGGTTCTTCCTGTAATGCCACAATGATCCAAAACTAACTATACATAAACAAATAATCTCAATAATCTGTAATAACATACGTGGCCCTTTCATCGATCGAACATATTATAGCCTTATTTTTAAATCATTTTATTAAATATGTAAACGTGTCGTTGATAGAATATAAAAAAAATTCGGATGTGACCAACCCATGACTTTATCTATGTATTTGAGGAATATAAGAAGGTCACAAAACAAAATTCGACAATTAAACATATGTATATACACGTTCACACATACCGGCTATGAGAACATTTTCAATATAAATGTACGGAAATTTACACAAGACAAAAGTTCTACTTCCGGTTGTCAGATTTTGTTGAAATTTATTTATTTACTTGAAATTATTATAATTATTATACACATTAAATATCAAGAAATTAAAAATAAAATCAAAAGGACAAAATAAAATAATGAAATATTGTTTAAAAAAAAATGACTACTGCCAGTTTACGAATTCTGGCCAAAACCTTATCAATTCGAAATATAAATTTTCAGCTTGATACGTTCAGGGGTGTTGAAAAAATCGTGTGGTCACAACATTTTTGACTTTTTAAATAGGAAAAAATCCCACTTTTGGTTTATTAAATTTAGTGATTTTTCTTATTTATTTTCATCACATATTAATACAAGGATTATACTTGAATTTTCTCGTGAACGGTTGAAAAAAATAGTGGAAGAAAAATCGAACAAAATTTAAAACTGCCTTTTCCGATCGATGGATGCTCACCAAAATTCATATATGTATAACTTTTTGTTAGGTTTAAACTTTCTGAGATGAAACATAAAAACCCTGGATTATATAAATATATAATAGGAAGGCCTAACAGGTAAGCCCTAATGCGCCTTCCTAAGCAAACATTGCAGCATTTTTTATTACATAAATCACTGTATGTATTTCGAAAGGCGGAAGAACACGAAAATACCAATTAATTAATACATACAGACATCTATGTATTTAGACTTAATAAATTTTTACATATTGTACATGAATCAAATTCAGATATTTGTGACATAGCGGATCGGGTGATTTACGCCAATTTAATGGAGGAACCATTTCAACAATGAAATCAGGTTGGCAAACGATCGACTTGGAGTCACAAATATCCAAGTCTGACCAGCTGTATTAAATATTAGCCCGGGATCGATCCTGGTAACCACTCGGTACTAAAAGTAAACGCAACTACCGAGTCATACTTATATTATAGGCTATACATTATATTTTATTTTACATACATATATATATATATATATATATATATATATATATATATATATATATATATATATATACCGGGAAGGCTTGACAGGAAGACCCCAATGCGTCTTCCTGGACAATTAATTACAAACAATGCAGCATTTTATTATTAAATAAATCACTGCATTTCCAGAAGCTGAAGAACACGAAATAACAATTAATTAATTACAGAAATAATCCATTGAGACATTTATGGATTTAGATTGTGTACATAATTTTTACAAATTATACACACAATAAATACAGAAGATTTGTGACAACAGGAAAGATGATTTTTTGTCAATTTTAAAGAACTGTTTCATTAATGATCAGATAAAATTGGCAAACGATCGATTTGGAGTCACAAAACCCCCAAATCTAACCAGCAATACAGCATATATTGTGACATATGACCTTTTAGAATCAACTCTTGACGTTTTTTTTTTCGTATTTTACATTCAATATACGATAGATCGTTGATGAAAAGAGACGAATAAATCACTCAAATGAAATCGCGTGTTTTCATTATCGCTCAAAAAAGGTCGCGCTCTTGACAAATTACCCGATAACAGCTCGCGTCAAAGGGATTTTCAACACACACACTCATCCTGTACATGTGTATAAGTATTTTTCACGTCAACGAAATTGTCATTTGACGATGAGCCGGGATTGAGAACACCTGGTGCGATCCGAGGGTGTTTTAAAGGGGGTTTTGTGCGCCCTTAATCAGTGCACGGCTTCCCGATTGAAGGGTTTCTCTATCTCTCTGTGCGACCGCAACCAAAGGGAAAGTGTTTGTTTTGCCGCGGATTGATTGACGCGTCTTCCCGGGAACGCGTCTCCCGGGAAGACGGGAAGAAGAAAATCCAACGGGTCTACCGTGAAATTGCTCGCTTTTCCGTTCATCCGCTTATTTTTCTTCACTTGCACGTATGTACATATGTGTTCGATACAAAATTGGAAAAAAATACACTGTTAATAACAAAAATTCGTTTATTTTATCGAGATCAGCCAGTTATCAATAGAATTTTTGTTATTAATCCACAAGAATAGTCGAAATATGATTTTGACGAAATGGAATTTTATTTAATTCTCATATAAAAAAAATTTAATATATTATTCCTATTAATTCAATTCAGATTCGTGTAAATACGAGTAAATACTAGTACGAGCTTTTAGCTCACAATTTTACCGATTTAAAATTCAGCACACTTCCAATTAATCCTTTTAAACGAAAAAAAAAATAGTGTGGCCAAAACACTATCCTAATAAACATGTTTCAATAGTTAATACTCAATATAAAATAGTATTAACAGTGGGAAAAAATCCCAAGTGAAAATACGTACTTTTGACTTTTGATTTGAACTGGACGACTACTTAGAAAGATTTCAAAGCTAAAATGTACTACAAATGAAAGATAAAATACCCGACTATAGATTCCAATATTCATTTTGAACAGAAAATTGACAGATTTTGAGACATCGACCGAACAACACCAAGATATAGAAAAATGGCGCGATTTAAAAAACACACATATCTCTGAATCTCGAGCCAATCAACATTTTTTAATACCAGATTCGTGTTTACTGGGCATAAATATAAAGTAACAGCTCGTCAATAAAGTAATATCTATAGATATAAAGTTAAACACAAAACACTATATTCAAAGTTTTAAGAAATATTTCTCGAAATTAAGAAAAGTGGACTATAATACCACTTTCGAATATTTATTTATTTATTTATTCTAAACAGACCATTGTGGCATAACAGGAATTCCTAAAGCGCCACAATGGTCAAAAAATATAACACAAAAAAAAAAAAACAAAATAACAATTAAACATAAACATAAATACATCCATACATAAACAGTATAATATAACGGTAAGAATATAACGGCTCATATCAAAAATTTCTTTGATTGTCTTCAAATGAAACCATGGAGGTCATATGAAGAATATAATTGTGATAAACCAAAATTTCAGAAATAATAAAAAAAATTGCCTGCAAAATGTGTTTGCAGTTCAATTGGGTCGCCTTTACCGTTAAATTTTTACATCTATGAGGTTTGAATGTCTATATTTCACATTTTAAATAAATATTTCATTCTGATTTAATAATAAATAAATGTATGTTAATATAAATATAAAATGATTAGTTGATGCTTTTAAATTATATATATATTTTTTAAAAAAGCATGTTTTATAATAGCCCATTTCTTTGCCGCATTTGCCATTTTCCGCCTCGTGCCATCGCATATATTGTTAAATAAGCATACGTGTGAACGTGCACGTGTTTGAAATGTGTGTGTGTGTCTGTGTTTCAAGAACGGTGGCAATTTTCCCATTTCCTTTTTTGTGCGTTTCCGGTTTTCCTCTCGTATTACATTCTTGCCTCGGTCGCGGTTGTTAAACGAACTAAAAATTCCGACAAGATTCTGCTCGGGAAAACCATTTCGCCGGGTGAAAATGCTCGGCATTGTTGCTTCGCTATCATTTTTTTTTTTGCGCTTTTATAGAATCGATTGAACTGTTTATAACCACTGCCATACACAGCAGTGTTCGAAAATCATATTCTAAAGTAAATTCTATGCGTTCTCACCATAAGGGTGAAAGGTTCGAATTTCAAACGATTCAAATCCGGCGAAGCAATTTGATACTAGAAGAAGACTTTAAAAAGTTAAAGGATTCTTCAAAAGTGAGGATAACTAGAAAACTTTCAAACAACTATCAACGGTTTAAGTTTTGCAACAAGTTTCACCTTTTACACATCTATGTACATATTACATCATAATAATACACATAAACGATCAACATTATATAGAATTTCATCTATAAAGTTAACCGCATTGTATTTCTTTGCTTGTACTGAAATACTGAAAGTGTACACCAACTGAAAATATAACTGCGGAAAATGAAAATTCTCATATTATATTATGTATGTAAGTTTTCTTTTGCACTCATCATCGAAGTCATAAAAGTCATAACACTGGCGTTCGTCATAACACGCTCGTCATATCCCCAGAGACGAAATCCAATCATATCATCGCACATTATTTATCTTAGTTTTTCCGGGTTTTCCCAATCATTTTTCGAGCGCGCGTATCATTTTTCGCGCATCTGGGAATACGCACGGAAAAACTATTTCCATTACATACAAGACGAATTCCATATGTTTATTATATATTTCGTAATAATAGTAAAAGGTTTTCACTCTAAACATTGCAGTAATGAAATGAAGAAAAATTTATTAATAAATAATTTGAATTTGTTAAAAGTCTTGTCGTTTTTTAAAAGCTTAAAAGGGACATTCCTGTCTGTCAAAAATTTGTGATCTGAATTTAAACCAATTCCGCTTTTCAGGTCACTTTGGTATCTTATCGATATACGGGAGGTTAACTAACATTGAATTAAGTAAATGTCTCCTACATGAAACTAAAGGAGTTAAATCATTAACAACCTCATACAAATTCATACAAATAGTAGGTGAAAAACTGACAAACCTTTTGGAACAGTTGCATATATTAAAATTTAGCGATTTTTTAAAATCTATTTTCATTTTTAAAACGAAATGAAGTTTTTCTATGTTCCACTTTGCAAATTGGTCTGACACTATTTCTTAAATTTGCCATTTTGGGCGGTTTGGTCAACGATAGAAATTTAAATCGCTTGTGCCAATATGATGGTGCAAAATAATCATAATAAACACGTTCAAGAATGCAAAAATTTTGGAGAAGATGACGTTTAGTGGCCTGTAACCTTATATGTTTGACTTTCCACCACCCAGTCAGTTTTTATTGTCTGCTAGTTTATTTCTTTCAAATTCAGTTAAAACACACTTCCACTCTCGCCAGCACAAACTCTCAGTTCTTGCTTCGTATTATTTATCCTTGCATGGCAACTCTTGTTGCTTTTCCAATGAAAATTTCCGGATTATGGCAGAGTGAAGGCTTCCGAGTATTCCTCGAGACTTATCATATAAACGTGTGTACGTAAATTAGGAATATTTTTTTAAATTAAATGCTTCCTTTTAAAAACCAAGGTCATATTTTCCGAAAGGGGATTAATTCAAAGGTTCTGACGGCGGTGTGACGTCACTCGTTCGGATAATGCGATTGTTCGCGTTCCGGAACGCGGCTTTTCCTTCGTTGAAGTTTTTCAATAATTTTCATCCGGGAAAATTGCCGGTTTTCTTTCGCCCGACTCAATATTGGGCCGCGAAGTTTTGCCAAAGTTCCGGCTCGTTTCGCATTTTCCTCCGATTTCCCGATAGATGGATAGATTTTCCCGAAAGTTGGCCGCTCTCAGCTTGTTTGCGTCGCAACCCCCATTTGGCCGTCAACCCCTTGACCAAAGACAAACAGACAACCCCTATTTGCTCGATATTTATTCGCCCAAGACCCCACACGCTGATTTAATACACTAAAAGTGAACCAAGGCCCGCACATAAACTTTCCATACATATTTCGAGCAAAAATACATATATTACATTACAAGAGATGACAAACTTTAGTGCGTTTCAAAAAGATGGACTCAATATTTTTTTTATTTATTTAAATAGGCACACATACAGAATAAAATATAAACGGAAAGTTTTTATTGTGAGACAAAAAATAATAATAAACACAAATAAAAATATAATATTCCATTTACAGTGAGCACCACATGCTAATATAAAAAAGTAAAATTACAAAAACATGAAGATTTTAAAAAAAGAACGAAACATAAAGTAAAAAAGAAAAAGAAAGACAATGAAGGTGAAGAAGCAAATCAACCACAGATTATTTTCTTCACTATTGAAAGAAGTGTTGCTTTGACAAATTGGTGGATAAAAAAGATTTGTGCATCTGGTGAATCGGGCATTAAAGTTTAAATCTCATTTAAAACAGATGTGTCAAGAGTACCATTAGCAATCTTGTATAAAATTAACAAATCAGAAATCCTTCTGCGCTGAGACAAACTTGCAGTATGGACAAAAGGAAGTCCGTCTTTATAAGATGGTAACAGTTTTTTAAGACCAGTGTTATAGTATAAATGGCGCAAAAAACGCTTCTGAATTGTCTCTAAATGCTCAATGTGAGTTTGGTAATAAGGAGACCATATGATTGAAGCCAAACTGTAATAGAGCAGAATCAGAGTATGCGGGTTTTAAAGGGCTTCGCAACTCGGAAGATAAATCCCAAGAGTTTATATGATTTAGTGACAATATGGTTAATATGTTCACTAAATGATAGTTTGGAATCTATAAGTCTCTGGTACAGTTTGTCGCTATAAGATCTATGTTATTAATATTGTAAGTGAAGTCAATGATTTCTGGAAAGTGTTAATGAGAAGCATTTAGAAATATTGAGATGCATAAGGTTTACATTACACCATTCAGATATTGTATCAATGTCGGATTGTAATTTTAAGCAATCCGATACACTATTAATATGATGGAAAACCTTAAGATCATCAGCATAAAGTAAGCATTGACACCTCAGTAGGGGTATTAGATCATTAATAAAAATAATAAACATAAGTGGTTCAAGGTGAGAACCTTGAGGAACTCCTGAAGGGATTATTCTAGAGACAGGTGAAAAACTCTTTATTGTAGCCAAATGACTTCTCAAATTAATATAGGAAGTTATATTATGTGAATTACATTTTAACAGCATGAAAGGCCAAAGCATCCTGTTTTAAAATATTACAGTCTTTCGTAAGATTCAATAATTAATTTTTATGTAGGTATGTTTGTAGATTTTATGTAATATTCTAGCTAGTTTAAATATGTAGGAAAATTACTATTGTAGACTTTTTAAGAAAGAGATGAACTTTTATATAATGAGATCCTCAATCTTTTCTTTTTGCGAAAGTTTAAAAATATTACTGCATTAAAAAACTTTCGAACAAAAAGTTGGCGCGCTAAGAGACGGCACACTTATATTTCGACTTAATTAATTTTTGCTCAAAATTTCGCCAGACTTATCGTAATTTAAATCTCGAATTTTCGCCTTCGAATTAGGTCATAAATTCGACCTTGGGACGTTAACTTTCCCATAGGCAAAAGTGGCCTAGGCCCAAATTCAAAAACAGTTCTTCGAACATATGTACGCTTTAAATATGCCATTTTGTAAGAAATTTTCGTTTATTTTAACGTCATTATATTTAAAAGACGTAAACCATAGCTTGTAATATATTATATAATATAATACAATGTGTAGGCGACATTAATCAAACCCATTAAATGCCACAAGTCCATTTTAATCAAACAATTTTAATTAAATTACATCTACATAAGCCTCTGTGGAATAGTAATATACAATAATCGTTATTTTAAATATAAAGATAAAAAGAAAATCATAAATTTCCGTATGAAAATGTAATACGAATCAAAAAGCCTAAATTTCTCTAACGATACTATAACACGCCATATAGTAAAGATTATGATTGAAATTAACGGTATAGTATATATATAATTTACAGTTGAAATTTTCAGATATATGCAACTATTCTTTAATGATTTTTCAATGGAAGATTAATTACGATATATTCGACCATCGTTCACTCTTCGATACATTCGAATGTCGAGGTCGTGAAAAATAAATGATTGGTCAATAAAATTTGAAAAAGTATGGTAGGGTCGAAGTCGCAATCAAAACGTGATGAAACGATGTTATATTGGCGATGTAAAGGGCCCGGCAATAAATCAAATAAATGGGGGCCCGAATACGCTCACTTGAATCGCGTATAAATCAAACACCGCGCGGCCAAAAGGTTTTATTAAGGAAATAAATGATAAAAGGGAGTGAAGAGCGTGCGCGTAAAAGCCTACATATCTTCAATATACATACATATATACGGAAAATGTAACGTTCATTTTTGTAAGTTGGCCTATATCTTTGTTCGTATGTACATTGCATTAGAACATCTTGTTTCTCATGCTAGAATGAAATTTATCGTATGAAGATGGATTTTTTTTCGTGTAAGTAAATCTATAGTTTTGTATTTTAAATTTTAATCGAGATTTGGAATACAATTTAAAACTTTTTCTTGTAAAAAGTTTCGTTTTTTACTTTGTTCCCAGATTTTCACTGGTAATTAGAATACCTATTATATAAAGATGAAAGTTTGTTCAGTTTTTTTCCTGTAGGTGATTGACAGTTTTCAATATTTAGTACTATAATATTTGGTATATTATATGATAACAGATAACGGTTTAAGTTACAAAGTTTTCCGTGTGTTCTGTCGACTTTCATTTGCCCAAGTAGCGCTGGGTAATTTGGCTAAAAGTTTGTTTTAAAAATGAAAGTTTGTTTTGTGTTTGTCCTGTAAGTATTTACAGTTTTCAATATTTAGTACTATAAAATTTGGTATATTATCTCAAGAGATTTGGTATATGATCTATTGACAGATAACAGCTTAAGTTGTAGACTACAAAATCTTCCATGCTTTACGTTTGTCCCCAACTTGCATTTGCCCAAGCAGCGTAATTCAGCTATCTACTATATACAGATGAAAATTTCTTCTATTTTTGTCACAGGACAAAAACAGAAAAGGTGATTTACAGTTTTCAATATTTTGAAATATAAAATTTGGTATATTATCTATTGACAGATAATAGCTTAAGTTTGTAGACTACAAAATTTTTCGTGTTTTACTTTGGTCCCCAACTTTTGCCCAAGCAGCGTTGGTTAATTTAGCTATCTACTATATACAGATAAAAATTTGTTCTGTTTTTGTTATAGGACAAAAATAGAAAAGGTGATTTACAGTTTTCAATATTTTGAAATATAAAATCTGGTATATTATATATTGACAGTTGACAGCTTAAGTTGTAGACTACAACATATTTGGTGTTTTACTTTTGTCCGCAACTTTCATTTGCCAAAGCAGCGCTGGGAAATTCAGCTATCTACTATATATAATAATGATCTTTTTATTAATCTAGAAAAATGCTCTATTTTAAATTTCACTAGAAATAAGTCAATTATTACCAATCAATATCAATTAAATCATTCAATCCTTAACACATCATCTTCTATTTAGGATCTTGGTGTAATACTCAACAAAGCATTTAAATCTCTTGGATTCCTACTCCGCTCAACAAAACCCTTTAATGATCCTTATGTACTTAAATAACTTTATTTTTCCTTCGTAAGGTCTCACCTTGAATTTGCCTCAATTATCTGGTCACCTTTTTATTTATCCCATATTAATTGTATTGAGAAAGTTCAACTTAAATTTATTAAATCCTTACGCTACCTTTTTCCTACCTATACCCATTCTACTGTTTCCGACATTTTAAAAATCCTTTCTTTTAACAATCTTTCTGTCAGGCGACGACATACTGATGCTATATTCTTCTTTAAGCTCATAAATGGTTTCCTTGATTGTTCTGATTTACTGAATAAGGTTAATTTCAGAATCCCAGTTCGGTACTCTAGACGCGTTGCACTCTTTTCACTTGATCCTTTCAATACTAATTCCCAAAAATATTCTTATCTGCAGTGCGTTTATCGTATGTTTAACGGAGAGCTGAATGAAGTTGATCTATTTGGTATTTCCCTACATCAATTCAGGTCTAACATCAAGAGAATCTTGACCGATTGATTCATTTCTTCTCCTATTCTATTTTTCCAATATTTCCAATATTTTTATACTTTAGTTTAGTTATGTAATGTGCTATTTAATCATTAATCATTAATTTGTTTTCCTTATATTTATCTTTTTCATTTTTGTAAAAATCTATTATTGGACTCGGATGTTACATATATTATTTATTTACTATTTGTTTTTTTATACATATCTATGTACATCCTGTCTGTTGATTTTTCAATAAATAAAATAAAATAAAATATATAAACATGAAAGTTTGTTTTGTTTTTGTCCTGTAGGTGATTTAGAGTTTTCATTATTTTGAAATATTAAATTTGGTATATTATCTCTCGACATATGATAGCTTAAGTTGTAGACTACAAAATTTTCCGTGTTTTACATTTGTCCCCAAGATGAAAGTTTGTCTGTTCATTTGCAAATGAAAATACGCAATGCAAATGTACATTTTTCAATCTTAGAGTAATCTTATTTTGTATTTTATCTTATGGTGGATAACAGCTTTTCACATCTCAGGCAGCAAAATTTTCCGTTTTTACATGAAAATCTATAACTATACAAAGAAAAAGTTTTTCAACTACGTAAATCTACAGTTAACAATTTAAAACCATTAACATGTCTTAAGTACTATCTCATGATAATCTCTAATTAACAAAAATTGCTGACAAAGTGATTTTTCACTTTTTCATCCTAACTATTGCTTTTCTGAGCAGCGCTAGGCAATAAGGTATGATAAAAATTTGTAAAGTTGTCAAGTAATCTTGTCGCTAAAATATAACAACAATAACATATATTATATTATACATCAGCAATGTAAATGCCATTATAGATAAAATTATATATTAATTATTTATTATATAAAATGAAAATATTTACAATCTTTAAATGAAAACTATCGTGTCATAAATTTCTACAAATTTAACTAACAATATTGTGCATATGAAATAATATTTGTGATCAATCTATGATTTTTACATTTTTTAATTCTTCTAATATGTCGTTCTTAAATTTGGCAAAAGAGTTAACAATTTCACTTTTTTGAATCGTCAAAATGAAAGCTTTCTCCAACAGGAATTGCTCTTCGTTTTTCTTCAACAGCTCACATTCCAACCGTTCGAGAGACGTCGACGAATTTTCACTTTCGCAAACGCGATTTTCCAACGACGAAACGACGTTTTTCAAATATTCATTCTCGGCACTCAAAGCGGAACAGTTGCACTTCATTTCGGGATCAAATTCGAATATTTTTTGACTTCTGAGCTCCAACACGGTTTCCATCAAAGCCTCGTTTTGAGCGACGAGATCCTTCGACCACATTGTGTATATATTATTCATCTCTTTCAAACAATCTTCACCACTTTTTTTCAACACCTGCAATTTTTGAGCGTATGAATCGTCGATTTTCTTCGAAAGATCCATCATTGACTTCTTAGACATTCTGACGTGTGAAAATATTTTTAAATTGTGAATTATTAGGCGCAAAACGAACGCTCAAAAGTGAACTGGAAAAACAAGCAAACTTAACAAGTGAATGAATATTATTAATAATTTAAATTAATTTATTCAAATTTTGTTTTACAACACTCGCCTCAAATCGCCGTTTGAAATTCTTCCATTGGAAAATTCAGAGAAAATAATCCCTTCGGAAAGTCGTCCGGAAAACTCTTCCGAAACAAGTTTGTTGAGAAATCGCACTCGTCTGCCTCCTTCACGTTTCCATCACTCCACTTTTGAATTTAAAATCAATCAAATTATTATTATATGAATATTCAAACATTGTTTCAAACATTAAATAGTGCTTTACAATTTATTCTTATTAAATATATTATAATTGTAAGTCGTACATACATATATGTATATATATATATATATATATATATATATATATATATATATATATATATATATATATATATATATATATAGCCAGCAGCATAGCTCGGACGTTAAGCTTCTGCTTACCGTCAAGAAGGTGCCGGGTTCTATCCCTGAATGAAAATGAATTTTTCAGAGTATGCTGTTGGTCAGACCTGGATTTGTGACTCCAGGTTGATCGTTTTCTATCAGAGTTTGCCAATTTTCTCTGATTTCATTGTTGAAACGGTTCCCGGAAAAAAAATTGGCTAAAAATCCTTCCTACCTACTATGTCACCACTATTTGAAATTTGATGGATGTACAATAAAAAATTTATGTACAATTCATAGATGTCTCGTTAATTTGCGAGTTTTTTCAGTGTCTCGCAATTCAACGACTTATAATAAAAAAATGCTGTATTTGTATTTGTAATTAGCCAGGAAGGCGCATTGGGATTTACCTGTAAGGCCTTCCTGGTATATATGTAAAATAAAAATAAAATAAAAATAAAATAAAATAAAATATATATATATATATATATATATATATATATATATATATATATATATATATATATATATATATATATATATATATATATATATATATACACATTTCATTGTAGTTTCATATATTTATACGATGTTAATTTTAGCTGTGGTATTAATTGTATCAATTTATAAACATATATAGTACAAACATAATACACTTTTGAATTAAACAGGTAAATATTATCTCATTTAAAAATGAAAGTTTTTTTTTCATAGAGCATAGAGCATAAAATAAAAAATTGCGTCAGACGAAAAAATCGAAAGTGAAGTAAGAGAGGCTAGTATTAAAAACAATGAAATTTATTTATTAATCAAATACAACAATAAACTATAACAACACATAAAATGAAAAATGAAATTATTAAAACATATGTATATATATATATATGTATGCATATGTACACACGTTAAAAATCGATAGTGAAGTAGTAATAATATTATATACAAAACTAAAAGGAGGTTAGTATTTAAAAAAGATTTTTTTACCAGGGTTTTTATTTTAAAATTTTTAGTTTACTTAGTTATATAACCGGAGTAGAACTTTTAAATCAGCTGATAGCTTATAACTAAAAATAAAACTATCACTGTTTGATCTGTGTACATATATTAAGCCTGTATTGGTTAGAAAGTTTGTTTTGATTTGAGGTTATGGGTTAAACGTCATTCTGTCAGACTCACCGAACAGTGTTGCCACCGTGCATAAAGGCCGGTGTGGCAACACCCAAGACCGTCGGCTCAGCAAGCCTTCACAAAACTATAAATATTTATATATTAGAGATAACGAGAACCTATAAAGCAAATTTTATAAAATATAGAGTGAAAAAAGAAAAAGTTATAGGCATTTTAATAATTAAAATTTGACAGCGAGATGACAGGGCGAAAAGAAATGAAACTACCGATGTGAATAATGAATGTGACAGATAAACGTCACCGTGTAATACGATGCAGTATTTTCAAACGTGTCTAATACGATATTTTTTCACCATCGTAATTGCGGATGATACCTTAACTTATATTGATGACCAAAATGAGCAATATGTCAAAGTATGAAAACGATCGCATAAGAGATAAAGGATATAAAAAATGACCGCTTACACGAAAACCATGTGAAACGTATAAGAGGTTAGTAATTCATTTTAAAAAAATAGTGCTGTCATACATAAAATAAAAATTAAACATACATATAACATAAAAAAACCGTAAAATATCAACTTATATTATTTATGGAAAAGCAGGTACATAGTAGGTAATAATGTATTGAATTAGGAATGATTTTTTCTGTGAGAGCTTTTTAAAATGTCTCTATATATGTATGTACATATACATACTTCAGATTGACACATGTTCATTATTGGTTAAAATAATCAACATAAAACACAATTGAATAATAAAAATTAATTCTTAAACAACAAATATTATTAATTTAATAACTAATTTTGATTTGAATTATTCTAAATCCAGTCAACCGTTTGCAATTATACAGCAAAATTTTAACATGTTTGAATAACGTACGTATTGTACTAAAGTCGAAAGACAAACGGATACTTTTAACGATTAATCATTTATTATTATATTTCTGTTGAATTATTCTAGGAATAGCACGTGCATAACATTTGCAATTTTAAGTTAAAAGTTTGCGAATTTGCAAATAGGTAAATGTGAATGATTTTATCCTTACTATCAATTTTTACCTGCTTAAATCGGCCAAGGGTTATTTTACTAATTTATTTTGGATATTGTGACGAGGGAACTGATCATTCTGAACACCAAAACGGATCTTCCCCTAAATTTTATTACGCCATAAGTAGGTAAAATCCATTACTCTAAAACAGTTATACCATTTTGCTTTGTATTAATATTAGAAGAGGCTCGTTAAGACAAATATGTATTATTATTAACATTATATTATTAATTCAGTCTTTGTACCTTGTACTTTGTTATATGTATTTGTGTAAGAACACGTTTCATGTTAAAATGTTGCAATATTAAAATATTAATTTCGCTCCAGGTGCTCCTGTTTCCAGAAGAGGGATGGGCGAGGAGTGCTTCGTCGTCATATTGGACTTTACAACCCTCATGGTGGAGTAGGACGAGATGTAAAGTAGTAGAAGTCGCTGGAACCAGAAGGTAAAATCGAATTGTATTTAATAATATAAATTAATATAATATAACCATTCACACACGTACACATATGTATACTGAAAGTTGAATAGCCGACGTGTAGAGAGCTTTTCCACCCTACTAAAGATATATTTTGTCATAAAACTCAAAGTTAAAGTTTGAACAGCCCTGTCTACGTACGGATCCCATCTTAACTGGGGTTTTTTTTTTTTGCAGCATCCATTATTCAAATAGTATACGAGCGTTGTTAAGTTATGGTCGCTCTGCAACGGTATATAGCACATGACTTTTCCGGTCGTCTACGTGGCGCCACAAAACACCCCTTTGGCTTTTCCCCACTTTTCCAGGGGTCGGTCGGCCGTCGGACACTTTTAATGGAAAATATGCAAGAATCGATATGCGCTCGAGAAACTTTGCTGTGTTGACTTGTCGTAATTGCTTTTTCGAGATTGATTGAAGTTGCGCATGCAGACTTTGACGGCCGGAAGTGGTCCGATTTTTATTTTATCCAATTTTATTTTAAACTGTAGCTTAGATACTATAGGAAAATTTAAGGTTTGCTGTATATGAGTGCTCACTAACACTATTTGACACGAAAAATGCAGCGCACACAACATAAATCCGTGCTCTACTAATACGAAATTTTACCGATTTAAAATTCAGCACACTTCCAATTAACCCTTTTAAACTAAAACAATAGTGTGGCCAGAATATTATCCTAATAAACATGTTGAAATAGAAAATACTCAATATAAAATAGTATTAACAGTGGGAAAAAATCCCAAGTGAAAATACGTACTTTTGACTTTTGATTTGAACTGGACGCCATTTTTTTCAGAAACGTTTAAATATTACTTTTTTGATTTTTAAATGCTTTTTATTATTACTAAATTATGTTCACAATACATCTTATATCTATTTTAATAACTACTAATCTACTGATCATTTTCTATTTTACAATTTTAATTTAATTTTGTTAGTAATCATAGTATTATATTATTCTAATGTTAATGTACAGCATAATAGGAAAAAGAGCTCAAAAACCTATTTAAAATTAAATACTAATTTAAAGTGAATATATTGTATTTAAATGTATATTTATATAATAATATTTGTTTTTGGGACATAAATTGATTTGAAAAAATCTACTAAATGTACTAAAACGACGGGACGAATGCAAAGCACGTAAAAACGGGACTGTATTGCCAAAACGGGACGTGTGGTCACTCTATTACTAATGCAAGAAAGATCGATGAGTATTATTTTTTTTTATAAATTCAGTGACTATGTACTTTACATGATAAAGTGACGCTTTTTAAATCACTTATTCTATACTTAACATTAAAATCTCATAGAAAAATTTATTTCGTATTGTTATTATGGATGCAAAAATTATTTTTAACTATTTTTGTATAATATTTAACAAAAGTTGCGTGTGCGGCTCCGTACCTTTAAATTTCGCATAAAACGAGACGTATTTCGCTCGTAAAAGCGAAGTAATAGAGATGCCTTAAAAGATATGTACTTTAATAAGACGTCGTTATATTAAAAAAAAACTCGTTACGTAAAAGAAGCTTATGATATATTATATTATATGATACATATTTTTTTAAATTGTAACTTCAACTGCCAGTTTTCCCAGTAGTGAAAGGAATCGTACCCAAACAAACGTTTTCATTTGTATAATTCATCCGAGGCGCACGTATATATTGTATAAATACACTCAACTTGTTTAAGGGCCACTTGGGAAAGTTTCCGACCCTATTTCTCTCAGGGAAATTCAACCGCAAGCCTCCGGGTACGTCTCGAAGATGGGCCGCGAAACTCGCTTGTTTACCCCTAGTGGAACACATCTGACGCAATTTCCATATATCCGATTTGAGAGAGAGAGGCCACGGAAAATTTAAAGTGTGATGGAAAACCACGCTGGAGAGCGCACTAAGCCAATTTTCCGGAAACGTCGCAGCATCGTCGGCGGAAGAGAATTTTCCCGGAAAGTTGCCGCGGTGCGGATTGATCGGAAAATGTCCAATTTCAATATGCAATGCGCCGTTTTATGATGCACTCTGTGATTCACCTGCATGGTACTTTTCGCTTTCAAGTGACAGTGGACCAAGTACCGTAAGATTTTCACAAACCAGATGGAAATTCAGAATTTGTATTGTTAAGAAATCCTCGTCATTGCGAATCAATGAGTTGGTATAGTTTGATATATTTAATTATAAATGAGAGTAAAACAAACTTGTTCCACTCTTTATTGATTTGTGAAGGGGTGGTAAAAAGCCGCATTTGGATAGCTAACTGACATCGCTTTGATGTGATAAAAGATTATGATGCTATTATTAATGAGTTCGTTAATAATTAAACTCCTCTAGCTTCATATTTAAGACAATTTGAGCTAATTACCGTGTCTGGGTAAAATATCAAAGCAATCTAAAAAGTGAAAGTGATTCAAAATCAGACCAAATATTTTGACACTGAACAGATTGAAGCTTATAAAAAGGTTGTTAAAGAACCATAATAAAAAACTAGATAAACACAATTGAAATAAACAACGTAAATATAAAAATTGAATGGTAAAAACATATATTAAAAAATGAATGCACCAAAATATTAAAAATATTGCAATAAAATGGAGCAAATAGTTATTTTAGCAATTTACTGTTACTTACTTAGTAATTTAAAATGTCTGAAATATAAGAGCTTACGGTGGAGGTACATGATTTATTAATCATATGTATGACCCAAGCTTTGTGGGAACATGTCAAAAACCAGTGTTTTTTATAACACCATTTCCGTATCCGTTTTTCAGTGAAGAAGTTTATGTTTCGAAAAATATGTTAATTAAGTTGTTTCCGAGATATCAAGGTATATAAAATGCACGCGACCATGGCAAGGCACTATTTCCACAATAAATAATTCATTTGTTCTTCAAAGGTATATTGAATGGAAAAAATTTCCGGAAAATCGCACGGTCGAATGAGTGAACGGCGGGAAAACTCAATTTTTCGCCTGTAGACGCATTGCACGCATATTTCGCGGAAAATTCACTCCATCGTCTCCCCCTCCGTCTTCCCTACTCTCCCTTTCCTCGGAAAACTCCTCCGGTTTTCCCCCATTAAAAGAGATCGTCGTCGTAAAAACGTGGGCGTCGGAAAACCGAATGAGCGTCGCATAGAGCGCTGCCAAACCGACCGTTCCGCCTGCAATACTATAAATATGATTTACATGTCGGTCGAGAAAAGCCTCGATTTTCGTGATATTGCTTGTCAGTCGTTTATTTTCCCCGCTTTCCAATTTTATTACGGCCCAAGGGCCCATACAACAATTTTTTCTCCAGTCTGTCTCGCTCCTTCCCGCTCTGCTCCCTCTCATTCTCATCTTGTAGTCCAGTGATTCCCAACTGGAGCTTCATCTACCCATCCCCTAGGGTTAGACAAGGGTAATAGAAAATATATGAATTAATAAAGGCGGGAAAAATCATCGTTTTTAGATTTTTTGTGCACCAACTATTGCTTACTTTCATCACTTTTTCCAAAAGTTGCATTTGCTAGTTTCCTAGATATAAGACTGAAGATTTTTCCATTGGGTGCATAACTAGCCAGCAGCGTGGCTCGGTGGTTAAGTTGATAGAAAAGCACCGAGAAGTTGCCGGGTTTGATCCCGTCGGCTGACCTCAATTGAAAATAATTTATTCCAAGCATAATTTAAATGCCAGACTTGGATATTTGTGACTCCAAGTCGATCGGTATATCTCAGAGTTTGCCAATTTATTTGATTTCATTGTTGAAGCAGTTCCTCTATCAAATTGGCAAAAACCATTCAACCATCTATGTCACCCCTATCTGAATATGATTAAAAAAACTATACAAATACGCTACGCTTTTAAGTATTCTGTAATGTCACTGAGGCAAATTTGTAATGATGAAATAAAATAAAATAAGATATAAATATTCATAATCTCCTTAAGCTCATTTTGAAGGGGGTAAACTTTTGGGTGTTGATTTGACACCTAATATTTATAATCGTTTACCTATCAGTAATTCTGCACAAAAAATTTTATACCTTATTATATACATAAGTTAAAGAAAAATGTTGAGGTCTGTTTTAGCAAAAGGAATTCGATTTAAAAATGAGCTTAATAACATTTATGCACAAGTTTGAATGAAACTGAAATGAAAGCTCATCTCGGGAAGTTTTCCTTGTTGTTGTTGATTTTTTCTTTTCTCTTCAAAACGGCCATCCGATATCTCATTTTTAGAGTGAGTATGAGGGGGATAAAGGGGGAGAGATGTTACGGCGGAGAGTCTGTTTTATAAATAAATATCAAATATTGTGCGAAAAGCGAGCGAAAATAGGCTATTTTCAGTAATGGCTTTATGTTTCACATTCGGCGAAGCGCCGCGAGCTAGCTACTCGAGTAATTTTCAGAGACGATCAAATAAAAATAAGTTCAGAGTGGCATTTTCCCGGTTTTCCTGCGGAAAATGGGGAGTCAAAACTCCCCGAAAGAACGCCTGATACTAACATACGACGAATTCTAAAGGAGTATATTGAAAAAGTCAGACAAGAGCTCATTGTATAACAATATATTTCGATTGGTTGTTTTGGATCGATACAAAATTACTTCATCGTGCAAATTTTTAATATATTTTTTTCGAAAAGTTATATTTTATTTCAAAGTTACATCCTTATGTTAGATATACTGCTACCTTGAATACAATTTATACGTATCAAAATATATAAAATTACTTAAGTTTATGTATTTTTTAATTATAAATCTCCAAACTTAGTTAACATCAAATCTTTTGGCATTTGAACTATGAAATTACCTTTGAAACTGTAAAAATGTAGGACTGTGTAGTTTATTGTGCGTGTTTATTGAGCAGAATGCAAGATAATGGCCACCTCCACATAATCAAAAAAGCCATATCAATCTAAAGACAATGAAACCAAGGACCTAAGTCCAAACATTATGTATGTATATTAAATAAATCATCCCTAATGACCACTTCAAAGAGTAAAACTCAGTATTTCCAATATTTCATATTAAAAATTAAAAATATATTGTAACAGTATGTAAATTGTTTCAAAAAGACATAAACATAAAAAATTAATACATAAACAATTAACTGAAAATTCAATATCAAATCGTGTACCAAATCTAGTTTCAATTCCAGTAGAAAGTGTAGTACTAATTCTAGTGCAAATACAACTATCAATTCTAGTACCGATTTCAATACTGTTACGTACGCCGCAGATTAAGCGAATAGAATCCCAGAGACTATGTGACCGTTCAAGGGTTATCTGTTAACGGACTAACTAAGTGCTTGCACTTAGACCAACAGATATCTGTTATCGGATTAACTAAGTGCTTGCACTTACTTCCAGGATTATATCTGGACTCTAAGTGCATTTAGGCTAAACAATGACCGTTATTAGTCCTTTCTCAGAATCGGTACGGGGAGACCCAATATCGTGGAAATACATATCCGAATACGTGACTATACAACAGGTACACAGATTGGACGTCCTGAGAGATCTACCCTTTATAAGGCGGTACATAGGCGATATCATGTCATTCTGTACTGAGCACTGCCAGTCCATGTATCTCCTTAATCATCAATAAATGCTGTGAAATAACTGTTGGCCTTTTACTTGGATCCTCCACCCACCCCTACGCAACAATACCATTTGCAGTGTCAATTAATACAACAGATTACATTCTATCGAATTCACCCCCCCCCCCTCAACACGCGATGGCCAATTACATTTCGTTTCAGTTTCGCATTGCATTTTGGTCAAGAAATACAACATTGTTCGTGCGTATGGCGATCGGTAGAATTTTTTGATTCGTATTATGAAATATTTACATTAATAAAATTTTAATATAAAAGACGTAAGTTGTTGATATTGTTAAATTATTTATGGAATACGGATATATTTATAAACGGAAACTTATATTTTTTAGACGATAAAAGTAATTGTCAACGTCATGTTATGGACAGCAAACTCCCAGTTGTTTATTTTCAAACAAAAATTCGTTTATTTTATCGAGGTAAGCCAGTTATCAATAGAATTTTTGTTATTAATCCACAAGAATAGTCGAAATTTGATTTTGACGAAGTGGAATTTTATTTAATTCTCATATAAAGAACATTTAATATATTATCCCTATTAATTCAATTCAGATTCGTGTAAATACGAGTAAATACTAGTACGACCCTTTAGCTCGCAGTTTTACCGATTTAAAATTCAGCACACTTCCAATTAACCCTTTTAAACGAAAACAAAAAATAGTGTGGTCAGAACACTATTTCAATAAACATGTTTCAATAGAAAACACTCAATATAAAATCGTATTAACAGTGGGAAAAAATCCCAAGTGAAAATACGTACTTTTGACTTTTGATTTGTACTGGACGACTACTTAGAGAGATTTGAAAGCTGAAAAGTACTACAAATGAAAGATAAAATACTTGACTATAGATTCCAATATTTATTTTGGACAGAAAATCGACAGATTTTGAGACATCGACTGAACAACACCAAGGTTTATAAAAATCGCGCGATTGAAAAAACACATATGTATATCTGCGAATCTCGAGCCAATCAACATTTTTTATTACCACATTCGTGTTCATTGGGCATAGATCTGTAATAAAAGTCATATCTTGTCTTTGAACCATTTTTCGTGTCGAATATTGTAATTTTACGTCCGCATGCGACAGCATGCTTGGTTCTCGTCTCACGCTACATCTCGACTATAGTAAAAATTCAAATATTTTCATCGAATTTCCGATACGTTTCATTTTTGGTACTAATTGGTATTTTGACTACTAATAGTTTGATCAAAATTTCGTATTAGAAAGGGGTATTCAATATTTCATTTTCAACAAGCTTAAGTTATATTCTAAACTAGCTGAACCCAGCATGCGTTGCAATGTCAGAATAAGGCATGCAATTCCCGTTCCCGTTTCAAGTGATGCTTGGAAATCAACTACGTCTCTTCAACGCCGTGTCATCATAAACCAACTGGTTACGTGGTTACCAACGAATACATTTCCTTGACTACACAATGGTAAAATCGTAATTACGAATATTTATATTAACCCTTTGGCTGCTACGAGGTTTTTGAATGTCCAAGCGAAAAATGCTAACATTTGTAATTATTTTGAAAAAAAATAAATATAATATTTTTTTTTACATACTTACTTCGCCGAACACTCGTAATTTTTATAATACTTTATATACATTTTTAAGAAGCAGTCGTGGACTAGTGCTCTCTCTTTCTGTCTTGCTTTTACATGCGTGCGTGCGAAAGAGATACCTACATATATACACTAAATAAGTTTTGACGATTGTTTTCCGAGGCTTTATTCTTTTCAATAATCTATTTTTAGATATCGATGTATCCTTACAACATGCGATATATTCGAAACAGGTAGCGGTCTCTCTCTCTTTCTTTCTTGGTTTTAATTGTGTACGTGTGAGCGAGACACACAAGGATGCGAAGTTTCTAATAATCAAATAATTTTTCAACATGTATCATAAACATTTTGTATGCATTTCAGTTGCATTTGATTGATTGCATGAATTCGTGACGTCTCGTGACCTATATAATTGAAAGCGGATTTCTATTGTTTTTTGCCATTTATTTTAACTCTGCAAAATGATATCGGACAGTGAAAGTGATGAAAGCGAAATAATAGCTCCTCGCCGAGGAACTCGACAAATCAGCAGCTCTACTGATTCTGAAAATGAATTTATCGACAATAATCAATTCCCAAGTAATAACTCCTTATATGACATTGACAACGAACCCGAAATTTACTTTGATGATGAACCCGAAATTGAAGAGCTTTTATTTAAAAAATTGATAAATATTTATAAAGCTTGATTGAAAAATAAATATAAATACGTATATAAAAAAAATGTTTCGTGCCACTGATGCGCTGGTGGCTCAAAGAAAGTATTGAAATACGACAATTAATGACGTCAACAACGATCGTCGTAGCAATCTTCGCCGATTTCAAAACAACGATTTATCGTTGTTGTAGCAGTCAAAGGGTTAAGAGGTTTTTCCCGTTTTTTTTCATAGTAAGCTTCCCGGACATGCATACAACAAATCCTGAAAGTTCTATTGTAATCGTTTGAGTAGTTTAGGAGCCTATACGAAACATATAGACAGACAAACAGACATTCAATTTTATATATGTATATAGATTTCAAGTATTTCAAATATAAATACGCTGAAAGTTCATTGATAATTTTTTACAGAAAATCTATAAAGCTTTCTGTCTACAAAGACAGAATAGCAAAATCATGATATGAAACGTACTACCTCATTTTGCTGTGGAGTAGGTTGAAATTTCACAACTTTGAATTGGCAAAATTCTACGAATACACCAACGTATCACCAACAATATATTGGATTTATCGAAAATTTCAATATTTTGACATCGGTCCATTCGCAATCCGAGCCAAAGATATATGTGAATACGTTAAAAGAAAAACTGTGCGTTCGTTCTGCGAAAACTCTCGCCGCGATAAATCACGCGAAACTCAGAGCGACAGATTTATGGGGAAATCCACCATTGAGATATCTCTCCAATTTATTACGTCGAAGATGTTTCGGCAGGAAAGCGTATCGGCATTTATTGAATGATGCATGCAGTAATGTAATATGAAATCGCCCAGAAAGTCGTGGCGACAAAAAAACGCACCCGTCAAATCTGACGGGTCGAAAGTTCATACCGTCAGACGCGCGGATTGAATTTCCTTCGATTTTGAGTGATGTGGTTTCGATACGCGACGATCGAACTACCCGTCAAATATGACGAAAGATGCTATTTCACCCGTTAGAATTGACGGGTTGAAATTTTTGAACAAAAAACAAAGCTTTGCATTTGCGTTGAGTTGGAATTATACGCTGCAAAGAGGCTGAAGGCGCTCAAGTGTTTTCACGGTTGCGGGAAAACTCAATAGGTTTTTCCACGGAAAAACAAATTTTACCCCCTTCGAACGTTTATCGTCAAGTACGCTTGTGACGTTTCGAGGACAGGTTTTACTAATTAACCTTTAAACTGCTCTTTCGGCATGTTTAGTCCTTTTAATGCAAATGAAAAGAGGTTTTTGTTGAAGCCTTACTCGTTTCAAACGTTTTTGCAGTGGTACCACTGCAATTATTTACTATCATTAATAATTTGAAAATTACATATTTTAAAATATTTTTTAACAGGTAAACCCCAATGCGCCTTCCTGGGCAATTACAAACATCGATTTGCAATTTTTAAGCATAATTTTAACAAAACAACGTAGAGACATCTATGGATAAATTTTTGATAAACTTCAAATATAAATCGACACTTGTCGAGATGCTCAAAATCTCGAAATTCACAAGACATTTATATACAAATTTGTATTATTTTTATACGAATCAGTAAAATTCGAGATGCTGAAATCTCGAAAATTGCGAGAAATGGGTAAAGGTTGCCAATTTGTTGGAACCGTTTCAATGTAAATCCGATAAATTGGCAAACTCTAATAGGAAGCGATCGACCTGGAGTCACGAATCAAGGTATGGTCAGCAGCAACCAGTGGGATTCGAACCCGTGACCACTATGTTCGAAAGCATATATGCTAACCATTAGTCCATGTTGTTGGTTATTTACGGTTTACGGAAAAATATATATGTATGTATGTATGTTTTTTTAGATATTTAAATAATTTTAGGTTTAAATATACATGTATAGATTCCAAATTAGAATGCTAAAAGTTTTAAATAATATTTTTTATCTTATCAACATTTAAATTTTATGTGTAATTAATATTAATATTTACAAAAATATAGGGCATGCCCCTGTTACGTTTTTTTTACAAGCTTTTTATTAGCTTAACTTTGTTAGTTCATTGACATTTCTACCCGTCAAAAATGTGTGATCTGATTTTGAACCACTTTCACTATTTAGATTGCTTTGATATTGTACTGATATACAGGGGTTAGCTAACATTGAAGTAATCTTTTGTCTTTGACATGAAGCTAGAGGAGCTTAATCATTAAAAATTACATCAAAATCTTGTGTCCGTTTAAACTATGACAGCTAGCTATCCAAATCCGGCTTTCAACCATCCCTTTGCAACCTATAGTTAAAATTTAACAGTAGAAGAAATAACTTATTTATTTCTTACTTATATAAACTTATTTTATATTATTTTCTTACCAATATAAAATAAGCGATCGATCGATCCAAACCCTCTTTCATTTCTAACGATATTATTTTTTATTTATTAGATTATTTCATATTCAATTTCAGTATTTTGTAAATATTATAAAACATCATTTAATATAGAAGCTTTTACATTCACTTTACAATATATATTTTTTTCAATTAATCAACGGATTTTATTTTTAAAAATAAAACAGGGTCTTCTGAATATGTTAATGTGTTGAAAAAACGACGTTTAAAGTAAGTGCAGTCTGAGCAGAGGCTTATGGGTCAATTTGCATTTCAGTTTTTAACCAAAACGAAGAATCTTTTACTATATATTGATTTATTTCATTTTAGCGTATTTTGTTTTCTCTATGTAGGAATTTTTCAACCCCATATGCGTTGACTACACTTTTATGAATAATTAATTCATTTTTTTTTTTAAGGCTTTGTGTTTTTTTAATTATCATTTATTACATATTATCGCAATTTTATATATAATATATGTACATATATAAAAAAAATACGTATATACATAAATAATATATGTTTTTTATACTTTTTAATTTATTTTTTGTTCGAGCATTTGTTAGTGTTCTCCAAGCGGACGTTGATAAGTAATTTGATTCAAATTCAATTAAAAGAAAATCAAAGCTTTGCGTCGTACAAGTTCGGAACGAAACGGAAGACAAAGAGAAAGTAATGGGAACAGAACATCTGTCAATTTGTCTTCTCCTTCCTCCATTCCTCTTCCTCCATCACCTTCCCATCCACTCTCATACCATTTTTAGAATTATCAAAATTTATTTAAAGTATAAAAACATTATTTTTCACTATTTACGTACATAATTGTTACTTATTTTAATTTTAGTTGATGGTTTTAAGATAATTACTTGCATTATAGTAATATATACATTTGTATATATGTAGTTTCATAGTTTGCTTTGTGTACTCATACATATGAAAAAAGTTTTATTTTATTTAAATAAACAGACGATTATTCTCGATTCTGAATTTGTTTACCATTAATATTTTTCAGAATTTTAAATGGCAATCAAAATTTTGTTCAGTTATAAATCATATTTGTTCGGTAAATTTAAAATGAAAATGTCATTTAGGAGTTTGGTCTGTGAATACCTTTATTGAATTCATCAAAATATACCATTGCAGAATATAATTTCATATGTCAAATTACAAACCAACTGTCAAAATAATCTGACCATTTAATCAATGAGTTTTATTACTTTTATTTTATTTATAGACCATTTTTTATAGTTATTGACCACTAGTTGCTTTACCCGGCTTCGCTAAGTATAATAATATACATAAAAACCGACTGTCGCTAAATATGTATGTATGTATGTATGTATGTTTGTATGTTTCGGACGATCAACCAGTATGGGGAACCAATCACAGCGTCACCCCCCACGCCCCCCCCCCCCCGAGTAACAGAGGTGGAGGAGGGCGCGGGGGGCGAAGCCCCCAGGCCACTGGAAGCGTTGGAGGCGCGGGGGGGAGGGCGAAGCCCTCAGGGCACAAACATACATATTCATTCATTATTTCGAACGGGTTGGATTTCTAAGTGTATAATATGCCACTTTTTTTACGAATAATATTACGTGCGCGTGCGCCTATAAATTACCTTACATTATACATTATACTTCATATAACTTTATTTTTATTCGTGTTTAAATTCCTTTTCGAAACCACCCGTTGAAATCATCGGGCACAACACTAGTTTGTAATATAAACAGCTTAAAAATGGCAAATCTAATAGTAAATATACATACATTTGTTTTTTTTTATCTTCTGCTGGATCTCCAACATGATACCACTCGTCTCAGTTTTGTGCAACTCTCATCCATCTCACCCCACACATTTTCCTAATTTCATCTACTCATCTTCCCCGCGGTCTCCCTTTTATTCTTTTGCACTCTCTCGGGTACCATTCTAGCACTTCTTTCGTCCACCCTTCGTCCATTCTTCTAGCCACGTGGCCCACCCGTTTCCATTTAAATCTTTTCACTCTATCCACTATATCCACTACCCTTGCCATACTTCTCACCCACGTATTCCGCTTACTATCTTTGCTGGTTATGCCAAGCATACAACGTTCCATACTTCTTAATAATATTAAATAATAAATAATAATTATTATTTAATCCAGTATCTGATCGCTTTCCATAGCTAATAACCATATATTAAATTTCTTACTATTTATTATACATATGATAACCGACAAAAATCATTTTAATGATACTAATCATATATGTATGTATGTATAATTACAAGACATATATGTATCTATACCTCAATAAAATAAATTCATATGAGATGAGACTAAAATAAGTAACTTTTTCACTGATAAATTTTAATTATGACTTGCAAAGGGACGGTTGAAAGCCGGATTTGGATAGCTAGCTGTCATCGTTTGATCTGACATGAGATTTTTATGTGAATTTTCTTTATATACATCTAAATACATAGGTCTATCCATCTATCTTTTTACTTGTTTGTTTATTCACATTTTATGTTCATTTTGCGTATATCCATGTATACATAAGCACATACATATATATACATATATATATATATATATATATATATATATATATATATATATATATATATATATATATATATATACATACATATATATGCATATACATATATATGTACATATGTTAGTCAATGTGTCTTTCTGCATCCATTTGTATGCAAGTTGTATTGCTTTGAATTTCTGTATAATTTTATGTCCATCTGTATACTGGTTTTTCGTTCGTTAACCTATCTACAGATTTGTATGTGCGTATATCGACTATTAATTACGTAACTTATTATTTATAATATAAATTATTACCTATATATGTATGTACATACATACATACACATGTATGAATAGGAACGTATGACCGTGTGGATTTTGCGATATATTATAAATAATATTTAGCCGGTTTTGTCGTGACAGTTCCCCAATAACTTTGACCACAATAGGAAATTCTCAATAGGGGGTGGGGGTGGGAGGCTTTTCACCATCTGCGGATTAGGCTTTTGCACAGCAGAGCTTTCAACCACGGTTCGACTAATTTATTTTACTTCCATTACGCGATTCAAGATTATCCCTATTTATTATATTACGTAGAAGTATACCTGAAATATATTCACTATTAAAATATAATTATCGTAATAAAAATCAGACTGAATGTTGGAAAGCTTTCATGCAAATTTTTCTACATTAAACAAAAGCTACCTTTATTTTTCCAAGGTTTTTATTAGTTTTCATAATATACACATACATATGCATGCACTTTCAACAAAGCTGTTCCAAAATTGTATGAAGCACAAATAAAATAATAATTCAATAAAATTATATGTATGTATCGCGTCGTTTTAGAAAACAAGTGTAATATTTTTATTTTTATTACATACCTCCTTTACGTTTCACTTACGATTACAATACAGGAAAAAATTTGCCTCTAATCCGATCGTTTTCAAACTTTGCCATATTTTGCTTATTTTGGTCATCAATATAAGTAAATGGATTCTCCGCCATTACGATGGTGAAAAATATCGTGTGAGACGCGTTTGAAATTTAAATTTTTGAAAAGTGACGTCTATCCAGTTTTTAGTTTTAAACATAAATGGCGGTAGTAAAATAAAATTATTGGTATTTTTATTCAAAATAATAATTTTATATACATACAAATTAGGTATATGTTTTTAAAAAACTTTTTTTTAACCATCCTAGTTTTAAATACATACATACGTATACATAAGCACATTGATATTTTCAATATGTCACCAGATAATCTATCCGTATTTTTACTGTTTTTTAATTTTAATCCAATTTACACTATTATATATATATATATATATATATATATATATATATATATATATATATATATATATATATATATATATATATATATATATATATATATATATATATATATATATATATATATATATATATATATATATATATATATATCATCATCATCATCATCATTTACAGCCATTCGCCATCCACTGCTGGATGAAGGCCTCTCCAACACGCTTCCACTCGTCTCTGTTTTGCGCAACACTCATCCATCTCATTCCGCACATTTTCCTAATTTCGTTCACCCATCTTCCTTGCGGTCTTCCTTTTACTCTTTTGCCTTCTCTCGGGAACCATTCAAGCACTTCTTTTGTCCACCTTTCGTCCATCCTCCTAGCTACGTGACCCGCCCATTGCCGTTTCAATCTCTTCACTCTATCCACTATGTCCACTACCCTTGTCATATTTCTCACCCACGTGTTCCGCTTTCTGTCTTTCCTCGTTATGCCAGGCATACAGCGTTCCATACTTCTTTGTATATATATATATATATATATATATATATATATATATATATATATATATATCGGATAAGAGATAAAAATGACCACTGACACGAAAGCCATGTGAAACGTAAAGGAGGTATGTAAAAAATTGTACATAAAAATTAAAAATTGAAAAAATTGAGAATTAAAAAATTGAAAAATTAAAAAAAATGAAAAATTACAAATTGAAAATAATAATAATATATATATATATATATATATATATATATATATATATATATATATATATATATATATATGTATATATATATATATATATATATATATATATATATATATATATATATATACATATATATATATATATATATATATATATATATATATATTATTATTTTCAATTTGTAATTTTTCATTTTTTTTAATTTTTCAATTTTTTAATTCTCAATTTTTTCAATTTTTAATTTTTATGTACAATTTTTTACATACCTCCTTTACGTTTCACATGGCTTTCGTGTCAGTGGTCATTTTTATCTCTTATCCGATCGTTTTCATACTTTGCCATATTGCTCATTTTGGTCATCAATATACGTAAATGTATTGTCTGCCATTACGTTGGAGATAAAATATCGTATACAATGCGTAACAAATATCCAGAATCTCGGATACGGTGACGTTTATGACTGTACGTTAGGCTACCATAATCTATCTTCAACCTTTTCGCCTTGATATGGTCATATCAGATTTTAATTGTTTAAACGCCTGTAATTCACTCTATATTTTATAAAATTTGCTCTTTAGGTTCTCGTTATCTCGAATATATAAATATTTATAGTTTTAACTCTCATATGTATATATAAATTTCAAATTTGGCGTCTAGCTTCATGTAATATAATACACGATATATATATATTGATTTTTGGCCAAATATGTCAAATCTGACATTTCACTGTATATCTCCTCAGTCGGTTTTATCTGCGAGATAAGTATTCAATAAGAAGTTATGTTGTATCTAATCGTTAATATGATTTACAATAAGCTTACATACATTTAGTTTTTTACAATAAGCTTACATACATACATCACATACAATTATTTTTAGTTATCAGCTGATTTTTTAATGTTTTATTTTATTTGTTTTTCTATTATTGTTGTTTTATTTTTTCTTGTGTTTTTGATCTTGATATTTTGTCTGGCCACAGTGTCATATTGGGGTGACCTGTAAAGACACTGTGGTATACTTGTATATTAAATAAATAAATAAATATGTATATACCAGAAATGCTTAGCAGGTAAACATAAATTCACCTTCCTAGACAATTAATTACAAATATTGCAGCATTTTTTATTACAAAAATCACTGTATTTCGAGAGACCAAAGAAGACGAAATTAAAATGAATTAATTAATGAGAAAATCCGGACACATCTATGGATTTAGAATTGTTCAATTTTTTTACATACTGTACATAAATCAAATTTAGATATTTGTGACATAGCAGGTAGGATGATTTTTGAAATTTGATGGAGGAACCGTTTCAACAATGAAATCAGATAACTTGGCAAACTCTGATAGGAAACGATGGACCTGGAGTCACAAATATCCAATGTCTGCCTGTATATACATATGTATGTATCGAGATATCAGACCCATTCCATTATGAATTTAGGCCAGAATTAGATGAGAAAAAATTCGGCAAAATCATAAATTTAGTTTTAATGAAAAAAATGACAAATATACATACATATTTGTGTAGGCAAGATAAGTTCGTTTAATAATATATGATATATACATATGTATATATTAATAGTAGGACCAAGTGTTTGGTTACATATTATACATTTGACATAACACACGCGTAACGGATACCTACGTATAATATTATATAACGTACGTTCTGCACGCGGGAAGTAGTTTTCCAGTCGACTTGGATTCGCGCGCGTTCTAGGAAAAGTCGACTGACTTTTCTCCGGGAAATCCTGAAAGCCTTTCTCGGGTAATAAAACTTGACACCGAACCCGCACATAGTTTGTCCCCGTTTTCGGCAAAAAAAAATCATACATATGTATATATTTTAATATATACAATAAAAAATGGGTGGGATATGTACGCGTCGAGGCAATAAAACTACCCTGCTTTATACATATTCTATGACAGTAAGTATGGCGCTTATGAAATATTACACACGAGGGCTGTCTGAATTTGATTTTTTTTTTAATTCTTACATTATAGATACTTTCAGATTCGAAATTATTAACACTATTATTTTTAAAGAATTTTATCCGAACATTTTATGTAAGACTGCCTGTCTGTCTATTTTTCCACTTATTTTATCCATCCCTTATCTTGTTCGTCTTTGCATCCATTCTCTTCTATCTGCATATACGATTATCTACATACATATATGAATTTATTCATCTACATATGTACATGTAAATATATCCAATTTGTGTCGGTTTGTATATCTTCCGTCTACTAATAGAACAACCTGTAAATATATCTTCTACTAATTTGTCTATCGGCACGATTATAATTTAATTTATCTGACTATATATGCATATACAAACATTTGTTGTTAATTTATATTTTTCTGTAAATTAACTACATGTATACAACGTACATATCTATTCATATACATACATATGCAGATGAACAAATAAAATGTAATTTCTATTCATCTGTCTACCTATTTACATATACAATGTATTTACATGCATATAATAAATCTGACAGTGTTTTTTGTCCGTTTGTCTATCTGTCTGATCTGTAAATAATTCTTTTGTCCGTCTAGTTGTTTGACAAAATTTTGTCCATCTACATATACATATACATATATACAACTACCTATGTTTGCATAAATGTACATATATACCTATGTTTATGTAGATGAACAAATATAATTATTTTTCTAATTATCTGTTTATCTATCTACACATGTGTATATGTACATACATATAATAAAATAAAATGTGTATATGTACATACATATAATATATATGTATGTACATACATATAATAAACCTGTCAATGTTGTTTTGTCCGTTTGATTGGTTTGATTCGGTTTGACCGACTTTCGTCCATCTGCATATTTTATATGTACATCTACATATGTACATATATAATATATGTACATATCAATCTATTCATCTGTCTACCTATCTACATATTAGAGTTTTCAATCCGAATATTCGAATATATTCGGTCTATTTTGAACTATTCGTTATTCGAATGTTTGAGCAATTATTCGAATAATATTCGTAAAATCTTTTAATCAAATTTTAATAAAATATTTTACAAATTTTGAATTTTTTAAACATAATGCAATTTTATTTTTAACTCGAACTGTGTTACGCAACAGTGTATTGTGTGAAAGATGTATTAGTAGTCGACTCGGAGTCATTTTATCGCCTCAGTGCAATGGATTCGTGGAACTTGACATTGAAATTTCTCGCTTTAGAAATTGAAATTCAACGAATATATTCGAATATTCGAATATTTCGAATTTTACTATTTGATATTCGAATAGTTTATGAAGTCGAATAATTGGAAACTCCACTATATATTTGTTTAATAAATCTGTCAATCTGTTTGTTCTTCTTTAAATCCGTTTTTTTTCTTCATCTGTCTATCTGACCAGTTTTCGTCCATCTGCATATACATATCTATGTATGTACGTCTGTCCACATATTTTGTCTGTCCACAGTTTGTTTATCTGAATGTATTGTATTATAAACAACTGCGGTTCTTTTACATATGTATATGTATATATTTCATCCAACTGTCAATATATTTCATTACCAATTCGTCATCAATCTACCAACTGTCTAAAAATGTGCCTGTTTGGTATATGATAGTTTTCTGTTTAATTTATTTGCTAACCTCTTCGTTAGTCTACTCTTTCATTTTTCCATTTTCATTGTACACATACATATCTCAAATTTCTATCAAATCATTGTATGTACATGTATTCTGTATCTGTCTGTATTTTATCTGTTTTTTTACCTCTATATAATATTTAAGTATATTTTAATTAAAAAAATATATTTTTTGCTACTCATACTCAAAAGTTTCCCCAATACGCCACGGCACTGACAATTACAACATATATTATTTATATAATAACTAAAATGTACGTACATATTAAACATACGAATACACAAAATGAAGCTACAGTCAAAATGTGAAGTGGAAAGATCATTCTGCAAACGTAATCCAAAGTTAGGAGCATGATTTCTCCCAGATACAATTTGACCTTTCCGCATATACCCCACCTGTATATTTAATTGTATAATTCCACATACATATGCACGTATATTATATACGTATATACATACATATGCTCGTGTGGTTAGTTTGGAAGTTCTCCAGTTGGCGTACGAACATATTACGAACATCGATTAGATCAATAAAGCTATAGCAATTACGTGTGATTGCCGTCGATCGGGCAAACTAAAGTAGCTCTTAAGATACCCAAGACGAATTAAACTATTCAATCTAATCTGATACGTGTTTTCGGTGTACTTGAAATATAAACACATACATACATATATACACAAGTGTTTTGATTTAATTCTATCAAAATATTGTCTCCAATCTGAATAATTCAGAGCTTAAACTATGGATATGGTTCGAGTCTTTCTGAATTTGGATGTTGTTGGTTAAAATTTGGTACTTTTGCTATATTTTGGAACGAACCATAAATATTTAAGGAATGTAGAACAGCGAAGATAGAAACAGAATGTCAACTTCTAATGAAATTTCCACAAAATATCAAAAATTTCCATTAATTGAAAATTATGTTTCACATAACTGATACAACTATGAAATAGATGGATTCTTTTTAAAAGAGAAATTCTGATTTTCTTTTTCCGTGAATTTGATTTTGATTTTTAAATGCTTTTTATTATTACGAAATTATGTTCACAATACATCTTATATCTATTTTAATAGCTACCGATCTAGTGATCATTTTCTATTTTACAATTTAATTTAATTTGGTTAGTAATCACAGTATTATATTATTCTAATGTTAATCTAAAGCATAATAGGAAAAAGAGCTCAAAAACCTATTTACAATCCTTATAAATGTTCATAATACATCTAATACATAATATTAATTAAAGACTCTCTAAAGTCGATGACCTAAAGCAGATTGTGTTTAGGTAATCTGTGTTTATACCTGAAGGGTATAGACATTTTGTTGTAATCACCGAGACTCTTCACAAGTGTGTTAGTATGGTTATTAGTGATTCTGTCATAGAATCTACTGGTTAGTTTGTTAGTAATGTCTGTAACAAACGGAATATTATATATGGCATGCAGTTTTTTCAGGTTAGTATATATGGGTGTATTATAAATTATTTTTTGTAATTAATTGTCCAGGAAAGCGCATTGGAGTCTTCCTGTCAAGCCTTCCTGGTATGTGAAAATCTATAGTCAGCATTGTACGCAAGTATTATTTAACTCAAATTTTGCGAGAAATAGGTAAGAATTGCTAATTTCTTCGAACCGTTTCCAATGAAATCAGATAAATTGGCAAACTTTCAAAGGAAACGATTGACCTTGAAGTCACATATCTAAGATCTGGCCAGCAGCAAAGCCAGGTATAAAACCTGTGACTACACAATCGAAAGTATTACACGTTACCCAATGATCTACATATGTTGCTGGTTATGTACTCAGTATTAATTCCCAATTGTGTATTGATTGTTTTCAGATTTATGCATCGTATATACATATGTACATATGCTACAGCGAAAGCATATTTCGAGTGAAAATATAATTTCACTAGTAAAAATATATTTTCACCAATTCAAGCCACTGCTTGCAAAATGTATCAAACAATGAATCTACAACCAATAACAACCCAATCTTAAATGTATAGGGCCAACCTTAACTTAACCTAACCTAACAACCTAATATTAAATGAATAAAACCAACCCTGAAAATGTAACTGGTTATAATTTCATTGAAATGTCAGTGAAACTATATTTTCACTGCTGTTATAATTTCACCGTGACATATGTATATACGTGGTTCTATTGCATCGTATATATATACGTTTAAACATAATGACTCATATTATATGTATGTACATATGTTCTAATGTTAGACAGAACTATAAACAACCTACCCTCTTGCTATCAATCCATTTAATCGATCTTTCAAACGTATAAAGCACTTTATAAATCAGAAGTGAGCCAATCTCATGCTTCAAAGTCGCTTACGCCGTTTCGGTGCTGGTTCTAAATTTTGCGGCGGAATTTTCTCGCTTCTGATTCGAAAAAGTTGCCGTTGTCAACCCTTCGTCTGCGGCCTTTGTGCGGGATACAAACTCGCCGCGTACCTGACGGGCTAAATGGGGGTGGGGTGGGTTTTTCCAAAGGGGTGAGAGACATTTGACTTCGTCGTGAACAACGGGGTCCCATTACCCACGGTCAGGACGAGGGTCCTGTGCTCTTTTGAACCTCAAACATTTTTGCGGGGACAACAACAAACGAGTCTAGGGTTGGGGGGGGAGGAGTGGAAGGGGGTGAAAAATACCCGAAGGCTTTTGTTCGAAATCGGTTTAGTTTGCCGAGCGACCCCTAGTCAATAGCCTATATATTTGAGTATTTTTTTATATTATTTTATTCGGTTTCTCGTTCCCACTGTGCTGCGGCTATGTGACCGGATTTCTTACTAGTTTTGAATTTAAATTGCATCGATCTTATTCCGAGTGGAATTGGATTGTATTATATGTATGTATGTACATATGATACATACATACAATACTTAAGTAATGGTTTAGAGTTTAAAGATTTAAAAGATACATATAATATATATAAAAGCAGCACATTGTTAATGATATAGTTAGTGAATTGGTCTTATACGAGTAAAAACGTAACAAAATTTTCAGCCCCTCCATTATTTCACAAATCTCTTTTTGATTTGATTTTGTGTAAGGAAGGATGAAAGTAGACCTTTTTATTAATATTATATTTCTAAATAATTTAGAAAATACGTTAACAAAAATAAAAGCTATTTTATTTCGCTGCGGTGTTTTTAACTAATTCTACAGGTTTTAGTTTAATTTAATTTTTATGAGTGAATTTTTCGAAAGAAGAAATTACCTCTTAAAATCTCTACCAATATTTTTATTTTTACACATACATATGTATATTTTATTTTATTTTATTTTATTTAAAAAATCAATACCACAGAGACTTGACAGGTTGCCCCAAAGCGTCAATGTGATTATAATATAAATAATAAAAATCATAAATAAAAAAAAACAAAAAAATAATAAAAATCATAAATAAAAAAAACAAAAAAATAATAAAAATCATAAATAAAAAAAACAAAAAAATAATAAAAATCATAAATAAAAAAAAACATCATAAAAAAATAATAAAAATCAAGTAAAAAATATTTACACAAAATAAAAACAAAGAAAGAAGGTTGAAAAATTTATATCGTGCTATTTAGGATGTGTTCCACCAACTCAACATAACTGGCATCGAAGAGGTCCAAGTAATGTGCCAGTAAGTTAAGGAGTCGAACAGCTCTCGAGAGGGGGGAGTTCATGAGCACGTTTGATTTAGCCCTAATTGGCAAAAATATATCATGTTTTCTTAAAACTCTATGATTTTCCGGGGCCCAGAATTTTAGTTTCTCCAGGATAGCGGGATTGTGAATCTCTCCTCTAAGTAATTTTACGAAATGTTTCTCAAGAAATAAATCTCTTCTCTTTGCCAGGGAGTTGAAACCCAAAGATCCCAAGACAAAGGCACTAGGGAACAGATATGGATAAAATCCAAAAGTCTTCAGATATAAAAATCTAAGGAATTTCCTTGCGCCTTCCTGGCCAAAAACATTGTACATTAGAAATTGAAATTAATAATTAATTAATAATTAATTAAAAAATCGAAATTAATAATTAATGGAAAAATTTAAATTAAATGTAAATTTGTAGAATTTAGCGAAATTCGAAATTGCTGAAATCTCGAGATTTGCGTGAAAATGGGCAAGGTTGCCAAATTGTTGGAAACGTTTCAATGAAAATCAGATAAATTGGCAAACACTGATAGGAAGCGATCGACCTGGAGTCACAAATCCAAGGCCTGGCCAGCAGAAACCAGTGGGATTCGAACCCGTGACTAATTTTTTCAAAGCATTACATTAAGCAGCATGGATTGGTGTTTGGGCTTTTGTCAAGCACTGAGAGGTCGCTTAGTTCAATCCCGTGAATTGGCCTCCATTGAAAATAATTTATTCTGAGTATATTATCTGTAATGCTGTTGGTCAGACTTGGATATCAATTGGACTCCAAGTCGATCGTTTCCTATCAGAGTTTGCCAATTTTTCTGATTTCATTGTTGAAACGGTTCCTCCATTTAATTGGCTAAAAAAATTTCCTGTTAACATTGGGTTTTTCAGTGTCTCGTTTGGGTTTGGAACGAGACTTTGTATGTATGTATGTAACCTTCGTTCGTTGGGTTGTAAATCCGTGACGTCATCGAACACGTAATTCCATATTTTTTTCGATTCAAAGGATTCGAAGTCCCCGGGGGCGAAGCCTAGAGGGCGAAACCCTAGAAAGCGAAGCTTCTGGGGGGCGAAGGCTCCGGGGGGTAACGGTGCCGATGGCGAAGGTGCTTTCGCGTTGGGGGCGAAGGCGCTGGGGGGCCGCCGGATTCTGGTATACATATAATATCGAAAGAGACTTATATATGTCTTTATATACATATGTTTATTTTTTTGTGACAGTCAGTTTAATAAAAAAAAAAAACAAAATACTCCATCATGAGATAAAAATACTATACTAATATATGTAGATATGTAAATCCAAAAATTCAACTAAGTGACTAAAAGCTTCGACTTTGATCCTCACATTCGTCAGCAGAGCCTCCCACCACTCGAGCAATCACTGTGCGCCAGAACTGATATCGTACATGGAATTAATTAGATGCGTCAAACGTCAAACACGCATTTCTACTCATTGTTAAATCCGGTGACACGACAATGCCATCTGCATGTAGTTCCTGGTGGATGTTGAGAGGGGGGTTTTAGGGTTAATTTGCCATTTCCCCCGGTCGAAAAGATTGTGCGTAAGTTACGCCGCGACGGCCATTAGCGTAACGAGTGCGTAAGTCTAATCTCGAAGTGGAAATATTGCGCAATCGCGAAACTTGAGCGCTATCTGGTGAGCTTTCAACACGAACTTTTTCCAAAGAGCCTTATCTTCAGGTGTTTCGTTGGCGGGATTGCTTTATGTTCTTGGAATTTATAATTTTTTAGCGTATTTAAGACTGCGGCTCACGAGCCGCATGTGTCAATTATTTATTTATTTAATAGTTTTGGACCATTGTGGCATTACAGGAAGAACCTAATGCGCCACAATGGCCTACATTTGAAAAATATATAAAAACATGATATAAAAACAAGTAAACTGTAAATAAAGGAAAAAAGCAAAAGCAGAAAACATGGTAAAATAAAATAATAAAAAAAAAGTAACAAAAGGAAAATAATACATCATTCAGAGAGAAAAAAAAATAACAAAAGTGTAAAAATCAAAAATAAAATCCATAAATCCCATTCTTTGTTTACACTGAACAAAATTAAAATAGTATATAAAAATATACAAAGGAGAAAGAAAAAGTAAAATAAAATAAAACAAAATATGAATAAAAAATAAAATCACAACGAGGCCCAAATGGAAGAGAGTAGATTAAGATTCCACTCATTCATCACATTCAAATTAAGAAAGTAATGATGAATGCAGGTTACCAGATAAATATGTTAAGATAACATCCGATAATCTACGCTCCCCAAGGTGGAAAATATCACATTCAGGGACAGCAGCAACGATTTCATTGAAAAGTCGAATAGCTCTTGGAATAGGAGCCATTCGAAAAAGAACTGTGCGAGCAGCAGGTACAACCATCAAATGATGATGTCTACCACGCATATAATTATTAGGGACATAAAGTCCCAACTGTTCCAGCAACAACGGGCATGACGTATTACCACGCAATAGCTGGAGAACGAAACGAATTAACGAGAAGTTTCTCCGAAGTTCAAGGGAATTATACCCAAGCATGCCCAAAAGGAAAGGAGTATGATAGAGATATGGGTAGTACCCATACTCTTTCTTATAAAGAAAACGAAGAAATGCTTTTTGCACTTTTTCTATAATAAGAGAGTAGTTTGCTTCATGTGGATTCCACACAATTGCATTATACTCTAGCTTACTTCTAACAAGCGAGTTGAAAAGCAAGCGAGAAGACAAGGGGTTGGAGAATAATCTAGCATATCTCAAGACAAATCCAAGTCGACGAAAGGAAACGTCAGCGATTGTCTTGATGTGGTTGTGAAAGGTGAATTGAGGATCAAAAGTGATACCCAAGTCGACCATTGATTCCACGCGCTTCAACAATACGGATCCAATGGAATATCCATGACAATAGACAATTATCACGAAGACCGAGGAAAAAAGCGACTGCGGAGAGGATGATTTATTTTCAAAATACATATTCGATGTGTGCGAATAAAAAAAACTGAACTGCGTTGCTGTTATCTCGGCACGTCCGGACAGTTTCAACACATCTAGACAATTCTAGTTGTCCGGACGCCAGCATGGCCGTGGCTTGGATTTTACATGTTTCTCGAACATACCCCAATAAGGGACACAATTTGCATTCTACTTGCATATTTTATTTTATTTTTACATACATACATCATATACAGTCGCGGTTTCGGAATCCGGAACAACATAGAAAAATGTGATTTTGCGTGAAATTTCAGTGATCTTAAATAAAATAAACACCCAAAGTCATTAAAATGGTAGATTATATCATAGTGCTTTATTTTAACGACAATCGTTAAGGAAAGGAACAACAAAAAAAAAAGTAGGGAGAATTTTAGTCCGAGCCGATTTTTATGACCAAACGCAGTCTCCACAGTTGAATGAAATTTTGAATGAAAAAACATAGTTGAGTGTAAACTTTGAATTTTATTAGACACATGGTATTATTTACAAATTATAAAAACTTAATTAATATTTTGTTGCGGCTTTTTTTGCATTTATGACGGCTTTTATACGGCTAGGCATAGAATCTATTAAGTTTCTTAATATGTCGATGGGGAAGTCTTCATACCATAATTTTTCAATAGTCTCTTTTAATGATTGATGGCTAGACACATTTGTTTTACTAATCCTATATTTAATAGCCATCCATACATTTTCAATTGGGTTTAAATCGGGACTATTCCCAGGCCATGTTAATGTCTTTACACTCAATTCCTGCAAATAAACCGAACCTAAAAAAAAGTAACAAAACATTTCAGTTTTTTGATCGAAATATTATTAATTACATTCAATACCATTAAATAAAATTAATACTATAATCGGTTTTTCATCATTTTCTTCGTAAGTAATGGTTTTTTCGCAGGTTTACGAGCGTACAGTCTAGCTTCTCTGAGTCGTCTTCTTAAGGTTACATCACTAATTTCAATTGAAAATTGATCCGAGATCTCTTTTCTTATCTCTACAGCAGTTTTGAACCGTGTCCGTAAAGATAATTGAGTTATCAGGCGATCTTGTCTCTCGGATGTGCATATTTTCGGTCCTGTCCCCTTCTTACGAGCAAAAGTTCCAGAATCCTTTTTATTTTTCATTATTCTTGACACAGTAGATACAGAACGTCCCATTTGTTGAGAAATTGATCGCAATAAATGTCCAGAGTCTGCCAAAGCCGCGATTTTTATATTCTCCTCCAATGAGAGTTGAGTGTATTTTTGCATGGTATTTTTATTTTCAACGATTTCGATCGGTAAACCTCGACAGCTCAATCTTAACTGAACTCAAATCGTAGAAAACAATCATATTTAAAAGACCCGATCGTTAAAAACCACACATCTAAAGGGACAATATTTTTATTGCCCAAAAATCGTAAAATCACAAGTGTTCTGGTTTCCGAAACCGCGACGGTATATACATAACCAGCATAATAGATTAGTGGTTAGCATATAATGCTTTAGACAGAGTGGTCACGAGTTCAAATCCGACTGGTTGCTGCTGGCCATACCTTAGTTTGTGCTCCAGGTCGATCGTTTCTTATCAGAGTTTGCCAGTTTATCTGATTTTCATTGAAACGGTTCCAACAAATTGGCAACCTTACCCATTTTCAAACATTCAACAATCTTTCAATCAATTCAACAATCTCAAATTTTGCTGAATTGTATAAAATGCTGCAAATTTACAAATTTTACCATAGATGTCTCTGTGCATATTAATTGATATGTATTTACGTACTTTGTATAATATTAAAAATATTTGTATCAAATGTACAATGTTTCTGGCCTGGAAAGCGCATTGGGGTTCCTGTTAGGCCTTCCAGGTATAAATAAAAAAAATATGTCCGATGACAAGAATTACCCAAAAACGACGCATATGTATGACTAGATTAATTTTTGTACATATGTATGTAATTACTAATAATTTATCAGACATAGAATACAAATAGAGACATACATATGTACATACATATATGGACAATCAATGCACTTTTGATACACAGTAAATTTGCGAGAATACATTATGTAGGTAGATTTTTAATAGATTCAACAAATTCGAGATGTTATTAACTCGAATTTGCGAGAAATTTGAGGATATCATTTTATTGGATCCGTGAGAGCAATTTAGTTAGACAAATCTGAAAATTCTAACAGGAGACGGTCAATATGTGTTTTTTTAATAACCATAAAGCCTCGCCAGCTGCGGATTTGGTTATTACTTGAACCCACTCATATAAAGATAATTTAATATGTTATCCCTATTAATTCAATTCAGATTCGTGTAAATACGAGTAAATACTAGTACGAACCTTTAGCTCGCAGTTTTACCGATTTAAAATTCAGCACACTTCCAATTAACCTTTTTAAACGAAAACAAACAATAGTGTGGTCAGAACACTATCTCAATAAACATGTTTCAATAGAAAAAACTCAATATAAAATAGTATTAACAGTGGGAAAAAATCCCAAGTGAAAATACGTACTTTTGACTTTTGATTTGAACTGGATGACTACTTAGAGAGATTTGAAAGCTGAAAAGTACTAATGGAAGATAAAATACCCGACTATAGATTCCAATATTCATTTTCACACAGACATCGACCGAACAACACCAGGATATAGAAAAATCGCGCGATTTATTAAACATATACATACATATATCTCCGAATCTCGAGCCAATCAACATTTTTTATTACCAGATTCGTGTTCACTGGGCATAATTCTATAAGAAAAGTCGTATCTCGTCTCTGAACCAAAAAAAAAGTCGTCATTTGTCGAACAGTGTAATTGTCTGTCAGTCGACTCGGTAAAGTCACATTTTTACAAACCTCTTTTTATTTACTTTTACTCTCTCGAACAACGCCGGATAATTCGACTGTGTATGAATATAATATATAATATGATGCAAATAATCTATTGAAATAATAATGTTTATTCAGTATTTTAAATAAGCAAGCCCAGCTTTCTTATGCGATAAACGTTCGAGTCGCGTGAAACTCCAACGTTTGTCCAACTGTGGGTCGCACGCCCGCCCTCTCGACACGGGCATTAATTTCGTTTTGTGTCGCCACTCCGGGTGCCATTTTAGACGGAACTTTTTTTCGAATTTCCACGCTTTTGTGCTGGAATGTTGCCATAGCTACCCCTTTTCCGCTTTCTCGATAAAATCGGAAGCCGTTGGCGCGCCGTACGCGGAAAAACCTCGCCGGGAAAACTGGAAAAACTTTCAACGGCGCAGAAAAGAGAATCAATTTCGCCTGCGGTGTTGAATTCGCTTTAAACTTCCCATCATGTAAAGGCCGCTGCAGACGATCAACACTGAGCGAAACAATTCAATTAAGAATTCCATCACGTCTTTAGAAAAAGAAACATATGTACATAATATCTAATATACATATGTATAATATAATTTCGAAAGAGGCTTTGTATGTAAGTAAATATTGTTGGGTGGGATTTGTTTGAGAACTTTGAAAACAAGTTAAAATTTCCATGACGATATGGGGATGGTGGACGGGGGGCGCTGGGGGCGAAGACCTGGGGGCGCCGGGGTCAAAGGCAAGGGGGTGCCGGGGGCAAAAGCCCGGGGGGGCGCCGATAGGCCCCCGGGGGCGCAGGAGAAATTCGTAAAGAAAACAGTTTCTATGATGATTCGATATATTATTTTTTCGATTCAAATAAATTTAATAAGAAAAAATCTTGAATTCGAATTTTCGCATGATCACAAAACTTCATATATTGTTACTACGTACATAGATAAAGTAGCACATGAATATTTACTATCAGATTCGCCATGTTCAAGCTGTTTATATTACAAACACTGAGCGAAGCCGGGTAAAACAACTACTATTATATAAGTTGGAAACATTTTTTAGCTTCTTTCGAAAACCGTCAACGGTTTAAACAGAGGTACTTGTAGGTAGAATTCACAAATTTGACGGTTCTAAATAAAAAAAATTGTGTATTGCGTTTTTGTATGGGAGTCCTTCGATCCCGGGCTCCGAATCATTCTGAAACCCGGTTTTGCTAAATTAGGATGTCGTAAGATCTGTTGTGTAATAAATAAAATAAAATAAATTTTGACGTAAAGCTGCGTCTATCGTCTATGATTCATATCGTCTATAACCAGCAGCGTAGACTAGTGATAGTTTCGTTATACGAACGTGTAACAAAACGTTGCACTCCCACTTATTTAGATTGAAATTTGACACTTGGGACAACCTGCATCTTTTTATTATTACATACCTCTTATACGTTTTACTTACGATTATAATTCTGAAAAAATGTTGCCTCTTATCCGATCGTTTTCATACTTTGCCATATTGCTCATTTTGGTCATCGATATAAGTAAATGTATCCTCCGCCATTACGATGGTGAAAAAATATCGTATTAGTCGCGTTGGAAAATTCTCCTACGAATAAGTGCCTGACGTTTATCCAGCGTTTGTTTAGACTATTCTCACTTTTCGCCATGTCAGATTTCGATTGTTTAAACGCCTTTAACTTTTTTTCGTTTTTTCACTCTATATATTATAAAATTTGCTTTATGGGTTCTCATTATCTCTCATATATATTTTTAGTTCACTCAAAGCGTTAATAACGAATGTTATCGATATCAGCTCAATCATCGCTCAAACCAAATATCGCTCTTACGGCCAAAAAAATTTCGAATTCGAGATTCTAACCTCGAACGTTGAGATAAACGTCACTCGATTCGGTACACGTTACTCGACTAATAAGTTAAGTTGGAAAGTCACATGTTTGTTTTGAACTCATTCTTAGAGTTATTGTAATAACAACGATACCAACTCATTACCTTTATGCGTAATACCTTTGAATTCTAAAGCATTCATAAAAGCATCGGAGCTGTCAAAATTCACATTCTTTATTACAAATGGCGCACATTGTATTTACTTAATCGGGTTATATGTAAGTAACATTGTTTCATATAAGTAAAAATGTTCCCTAATCTTTGGTTTTTGCCCTGAAAACAGTTTTATTTTTAGTTATAATTATTATCTTTGAAAGTTACCGCACAAACCTAGCATAATTTGTATGTAGATTTTGTGTAGATTATATACATAGTTTTATTTCGGTAGTTTGTAGTTTTTTTTTTATAAAATAAAACACATTTTTGCATCACTCTGTACAATTCTGTAATCCTGCCCAATTAATGTATCGGTTCGAGCGCGCACACAATCGAAATTGACCGTCCAACTAATTGACAGTTTCCGAGAGTTCCCGGGAAGTTTCCCGGGAGTCCCGGCAATAAAGCCGGGACGTGCCGATAATAACGTTGCACCTATCTATGAAACGACATCTACCGACGAGAATTTGATATTCTATGGCGATACGTGACGCAATCTCGATGTTTTCCTAATTAATATCCGGATTTTTCTAACTGACATCCGGAGTTTTTTTTTTATTAATATCCGGTAAGATCGGGCGCGTTTCCGAATACTTCATTTCTCATGTGAATACTGATTTATGAAGAACTAGCTTTATTACCCGGCTACGCTCGGTATTTGTAATATAAACCGCTTAAGCATGACTAATCTAATAGTAAACATTTTATTAAATTTATTTGAATACTCTTTTGTTTTTTATATTTATATTTTTTTATATTAAATTGACTGTCACGAACAAACAAACATATATAGTAAGTCTCTTATAAAAAAAATATATGAACACCCCTGAGGTCTGCGCCCCCTAGGGCTCCGCCTTTTAGAGAGCGGAGCCCTAGGGCTTCGCTCTTCCGAATCCTTTGAATCGTGAAAAAAGCTAATTATTTGTTCGATGACGTCAGAACAAAAGACTGTCGACTATTAATTAAATTGACAAAAAATAGAAACATACATACAAACTTTAGTGTTTTATATGTAAGATTAATTTAAAAAATCCATCCGATGTCTAGTGATAACATTTAGAATGAAGATTCTATGGGGTAAAATGAGTCGTGATATATAGTAGCATTTGATTTTGATTTTTAAATACTTTTTATTATTACGAAATTATGTTCACAATACATCTTATATCTATTTTAATAGCTACTGATCTACTGATCATTTTCTATTTTACAATTTTAATTTAATTTGGTTAGTAATCACAGTATTATATTATTCTAATGTTAATCTAAAGCATAATAGGAAAAAGAGCTCAAAAACCTATTTACAATCCTTATAAATGTTCATAATACATCTAATACATAATATTAATTAAAGACTATCTAAAGTCGATGACCTAAAGCAGATTGTGTTTAGGTAATCTGTGTTTTATACAGTAGCATAAATATTTACACATGTGTGAAATTATCATTTTTTTAATAAAAATTTGTACGTATTCACGTAAGTGTATAATATCGACTAGTTATATGTTTTAAAGCAATTAACCTCATCAAAGACTTAAAGGTACATGTCAGTACCCTTCTCAAAAGACTTAGACTTACTTAGCATCCACTTATGGATGAAAGCCTTTCCTTTTCCTTTCATCTCTACAATTCTAAACACCAAATATTTTGCTTAGTTTCATCGTTTCAGTGGTAATTTAAGTTTTTTCACATTAATTTAATATTTTGCCTATACATTTTATTTTATTTTATTTTCACATAGATATGTACATATATGTGCCTTCCTGGACAATTAATTACAAACAATGCAGCATTTTATTATTACATAAACCACTGTATTTCCAGAAGCTGAAGAACACGAAATAACTATTAATTAATTAATTAATTACAGAATTAATCCATTGAGACATCTATGGATTTAGATTTTGTACATTATTTTTACAAATTATACACGCAAAAAATACAGAAGATTTGTGACAGCAGGAAAGATGATTTTTTGCCAATTTTGATGACCCGTTTCAACAATGATCAGATAAAATTGGCAAACTCAACGATAAGAAACGATCGATTTGGAGTCACAAATACTCCCAAATCTAACCAGCAGTATAGCGGATCGAACTTGTTGCTAAACATACTCGCTACCATTAAGCCACACTGCTGGCATATATTCCCTCATACATATATTCCTCTACTATTCCACGTACATAATACTAGCCCGATTGCCAGGTGTTGCTCAGGTTGGTCAAAGTTTCAGTTGATGAATGCTCAATAATGGTCTACATATAGTATCCAGCACAATAGTGCACGGAAAAGACTATTTCTATGTAAACTAAACAGTAGCGCACATTTAGACAAGTTTTGGTCGAGCGCAAGATAAAATCGCCTTACTTTTATATTACAGAGCACGATGATACGGCGCAATATTGCTTGCATCTTATCGTCGATTCAATATTGTCACAATATGACGTTTCCGAAAATATTCGTATGCGCATGCGCACTTTCTTCAGTACGCGTGCACTTGCTACTATGACGAAACGTCGTGCGTGAATATTTCTACAGTTTGCAAAGAAAACCGGTTTGGCTTGATGCGTTACGTTGACGTGTACTACTGTATAACATTAATTAGATATGTTGGCTAATGCTGTTAAATCTGCACCACGTTACAGCATTATAAATTTAGAATGTACCAAAGAATAATTTTCGGACTGCTTTTTACGTGAATTTGCCAGTATGAATGACCGTAAGACGTGTAATAAAGGTATATTATACCAATATTTTATATACTGTTTTAAAGTATGCGTAATTCATCTTCTCCCGACAAATCAGATTAGTCCCCCCCCACTCAGAAAAAAACTACCCCCTCTCTGAGATTCCCCAAAGCTATTTTGTATCCCAGTTATACAAAAAGGTTTAAACAAGCCTCTTTTACATACATATATGATTAACGCTTGATAATATATTTTTGTACTTAATTGTTGTTTATTGTAAAATAACCAGGGTGTTCCACCAAAATATGCTTAGTATTATGTTGTAGAAACATTTTGGGTAACTGTTCTAAGCTTATGTGATGAGTGCCATATATGCGTACGCACAGTTTTTTTTTATCTACGTACGTACTAACAATAGATGAACGCCTCGAATACTAACCTTTCCAAGCTCCAAGTAATACAAAATAAATCCCTAAAAATAATTTATAATACACCCATATATACTAACCTGAAAAAATTGCATGCCATATATAATATTCCGTTTGTTACAGACATTACTAACAAACTAACCAGTAGATTCTATGACAGAATCACTAATAACCATACTAACACACTTGTGAAGAGTCTCGGTGATTACAACAAAATGTCTATACCCTTCAGGTATAACACACAGATTACCTAAACACAATCTGCTTTAGGTCATCGACTTTAGAGAGTCTTTAATTAATATTATGTATTAGATGTATTATGAACATTTATAAGGATTGTAAATAGGTTTTTGAGCTCTTTTTCCTATTATGCTTTAGATTAACATTAGAATAATATAATACTGTGATTACTAACCAAATTAAATTAAATTGTAAAATAGAAAATGATCAGTAGATCAGTAGCTATTAAAATAGATATAAGATGTATTGTGAACATAATTTCGTAATAATAAAAAGCATTTAAAAATCAAAAAAAAATCAAGTTTTGTGATCATGCAAAAATTCGAACTCGAGATTTTGACTGATTCGAACTCAGAATCGATCACTGATCACGTTTTAATGATCTAGAAAAAAATGTGTGTGTGTCTGTGTATTTTGAAGATTTTTCAAACACCGTTAGTCCTATCGAATTGAAATTTAGTATCGGTTACTGAAATTCTTATAGATATGACATAAATTTTTTTCAAATTTTTACGTTGACCGGAAATGGTACCTCCCCTTACAGGTGTCCTCTTTTTTTTAAGTTTTTGAATTCAATTATCTCCCAAACCACTAATTTAATCACAATGAAAATTGTTTGAATGTAATATCAATTATAAATTTTATACCCCAATATTTTTTAAATATTTTATAAGTAGTACTTTTACTCTAGAGAATCGGGTTTTTTTATGTTTTTATCAGAAACCTTTTGGTTTATTGAACTGAAATTTCATATCTATAAATTTAAGCTTAATACTAAGCTATGTATAAAATTTGGTAAGCATCCGTCAACCGGAAGTGGCAGTTTACTCTTGTTCGATTTTTCTTCCACAATTTTTTTTTATTCGATGCCAAGAAATATATTTATTTATTTAACACAGTCGTCTTACTTCTAAATATCTTCATTTCTGGTGAAACAAATCAGCCAAAACCTATGTACTCATCTTCCTCGACTATTTCCATACAAATAAAATACAATTCTATTATATATACAGCTACATAGATACATACATATATATATTGAGTTCGTTTCTAAGAAACGTTCTTAGAAAGCGAAAGCAATTAGTCGTTTGCTTGTATGTTGTATCCAATCAAGTTCATAGAATGGGACTTAAGACTCAAATAGGGCGTATGTATGCTACGTTGGCGATACATATATCTGCTCAGTTCCGATTAGAAAGACAACCTACCCTACTCTCCCCACCCACCACCTGCGTTAATCACCTTATCTATTTCTAAGTCATCCCCCATCCCCCCACCCCCCCCCACCCTCCGGCATAGGGGAATCCTTAAGATACAAATTTTCTCAGCAATGGCGATAATTCGACGGAGCCGTGCAAGATTAGCTACAAAGTCCTCCTCCCCATTCTCCTCTGTGATTATCAACCCCATCCCCAGCAGGTCTCATGCGATTATCTCCCTGAATGCGGATGTAATGAATGCAAATAATACACTTACGGCGTTACGTGTTCGATTTTGAATGCAACGGTGGCGCTTTGTATGTTATATAAATATGTATACGAATAGTTCAATAGTTATTGTTCTAGAGCTGTGTTGGTAACAGTTTCGCTTCGGGGAACTTTCGTAAGCAACTCGCCGCTGGAGCGGGACACACACTTTTCAATATAAAAGTACCAAATTATTTTTACATAGATATATTGACAGGAAGACCCCCAATGCGCCTTCCTGGACAATTAATTACAAACAATACAGTATTTTATTATTACATTAATCACTGTATTTCCAGAAGCTGAAGAACACGAAATAACAATCAATTAATTAATTAATCCATTGAGACATCTATGAATTTTAGATTTGTACATACAATAAATACAGAAAATTTATGACAACAGGAAAGATGATTTTTTGCCAATTTTGAGGAACCGTGTCAACAATGATCAGATAAAATTGGCAAACTCTGATAAGAAACGATCGATTTGGAATCACAAATACCCCCAAATCTAACCAGCAGTATAGCAGATCGAACCCACTGATCACTTGGTGCTAAACATACACGCTACTATTGAGCCATACTGCTGGATAAATATAGTTTATATGGTAAATATTTATGTACAAGTTTAAAATTCATCGCTGTCTCATTAAACTTCAGTCTTTCAGTGTCTCGTTATTCAGCGACGTGTGTGATAAAAATATTGCGTTGTTTGTAATTCGTCAGGATGGTGCATTACAGTAATCTAACATAAATGATACTAACATCGATATATAACATCAATAGCATTTGAAACATCCCATATTAAATCCATTATGTGAAATTATTCTATTTATACGATGAGGTGAATTGATAAAATTGAGCTTAAATTTTAAAAAATCGGTAAATTTTACGATTTTCACAAACTTGAAGGGGCTGGAGGCAGTGCAAATTTACTTTTTTAAATTTTGATATTATGAAAAGACGGATTTTTCATGATAATAAAGAACATAGCCAGCAGCATAGCTCGGACGTTAAGCTTCTGCTTACCGTCGAGAAGGTGCCGGGTTCTATCCCTGAATGAAAATGAATTTTTCAGAGTATGCTGTTGGTCAGACCTGGATTTGTGACTCCAGGTTGATCGTTTCCTATCAAAGTTTGCCAATTTTCTCTGATTTCATTGTTGAAACGGTTCCCGGAAAAAAAAATTGGCTAAAAATCCTTCCTACCTACTATGTCACCACTATTTGAAATTTGATGGATGTACAATAAAAATGTATGTACAATTCATAGATGTCTCGTTAATTTGCGAGTTTTTTCAGTGTCTCGCAATTCAACGACTTATAATAAAAAAATGCTGCATTTGTATTTGTAATTGACCAGGAAGGCTCATTGGGATTTACCTGTAAGGCCTTCCTGGTATATATGTAAAATAAAATAAAATAAAATAAAATAAAACATATTTTCCAACTAGAGGTGTTTCCAAATTCCAAAATTCGCTACTCTCGATGTCCCCTAAATTTTAGATATCAGAGTTGAGATCAATAATTTTTTTTATTCACAAATTAAAATAACTTTTAGATTTTCATGAAGGAACTTGAAAATCAAAAATTAAAATTTTAAAATTAAAACTTAAAAATAAAAAATTGAAAATTTTTGGCAAAGTGATGATCACTCAAATATACGTATAAAATTAGTTTTACACATTTAAGCTGTACCTTTATACTTACAAGGAGATTTAGCAGGCTTTAACGTATCATTCTGCGAAGGTATTTGTTGTGTTATTATTTTTTTAATTAAATACCGGGTAGGGGGCGGTTGGGAGGGAGGGTGGAGGCGAATCCTCTGTAAGGAATTGAGGACTTGAGGCAGCGGGAGGGAAAGGTTGTCCCGAAAATGAAAATTGGCCCGTTGTTGTTTTCGGGTGTCGCATAAACAATGCGCCCTTCATAAAAATGTTATTTTAAGGGATTATAAGGGCGCCGGGAACACCTGGAGCCGGCCCTGCGGAATTCGCGCGCGAACGCTCCACTATAAACAATGAAGGGTTTTTCGCCTTGTATTATCATATTTTTATAGATGCAAAAGGTCTAGTGGGATGGGGCCCGGGAAATGGAGAGGGTGGATGAATTTTTCGTTCAAAATAATAAATTGTAATATTCGTAATCCAATTAAGTGGTGTTTAAAAATCCGTCTAATTATACCGTCATTCAGCGGTGTTGAAATTTTTTAAATCGTTTTATTACTTTTTATCTATTATATTATGTATACATTTAATGCGTGCACATAGCGAACAATAAACATAATTGATGGTCGATCGTAAAGTTCCCTTTCGACGGCCGTACGCCCTTCTAATAAATAACGCGACCCACAAAGGGTTAAAATCGGGCAATGGCGTCGATAGTGAAAACTTCGACGTAATAAATAAACAGATAATGGAATACGGTGTGCGTGTGTGCTCGTCTCGCTTCTAAAAGGTCCAATGTCGAAATATATCTGCATAGTTACATAATGTTACATATGTATTTTGTTGTTAGGTGGTTGAAAGGTTCATGGTTTGTTTGTTGATATGTTCGAAAGGTTTATATAATTAGAGTAGAGGTTGACTTCTCGTTGTCTGATAATTGTAACACTTTGTTAATGTTTACTTGAAGTGTGCGTGCGTTCGCACGGCACATTTCAGGTATTGTATCCTAACGCATGCGCGCTTTATGTGTTCATGCGTTGTTGTTTATTTTGTACTTGGTTATGTGTTTTTTTTTATTAGAACAGTGATGTGCGGTTGTTCTTGTGCGATATTCATGAACAACCGTCTCGTTCTCCGAAGAAAGGGTATCTTAGACTGTATTCGTTGGGGGGGGGGGGGGTGGCCTCATGTTGAGGGCTTTAAGGATCAAATTCCTTGACCTTTAAAGCGGGCTTAGAAGTGTAACAGTCCCCACTCTCCCCGCACCGCTACCCTCGCGCCCGACAAAATGATCTCACTATAAAGACAAACTTTAAAGTTTCACGTCTACCACGCGTAGACTCAAACATTTGATTTTTAATGAAATTCAAATAAATAAATAAAATCAGATTTGAGATTACACTATTTTATTCTTTACATTATTTTCATTCATATTTTTATAATTACCTATTTTAAATGGATGATATTTTTGGCACAGCTATAAATTAAATTACACTACATATGTATATATGTCGAAACGACATTTAATGTCAAATTAACATCTCTAAAATAGCTCGAACGTCAAATAGGTCGCCAGTAACAAAAATAAAATTTGACGTTTCCGTGAAATCATAACCAGTTATATTTTCACTGGGTATAGTTCAGAGAAATCATATCCAATTACATTTACACTGGCCCCTATCAGTGAAATTATAATTGTTGACAGTTGTATGATAGCGCGTCGCCCCGCTCCCGTCCATTCCCACTCTCCTCATCGTCCACACATCGTAATATCTTAGCGGTAAATACTTATTTATTTAAGGGTTAGGTTAAGTTAGGGTTGGTTTTATTCATTTAAAATTATGTTGTTAGGTTCGGTATTTATTTTTGTTACTGACAACCCATTTGACGTTTGATTTGCCGGGCGGACACCGAATCTGTCGTGCGAGCTATTTCAGACAGGGGCATTCTTTTTATTTGCAGGGCAAAATGTTTAAGTAAGGGTCATTTGCATATAATGTCATGATAAATACCTAATTTGTCTGGAAATAGGACTATTTTACCGGGCCGATAAATGGTACCCATTTTAAATAAAGTTTAAAAGGTTTTTTTTTGTAACAATTTTTCTTTTTCAGAAGATTTTTATTATTTATTAACAGCAGTAAAAATAAAATTTACAAAAAAAATGTGATGACGATTGTGTATTTTGAGTAAATTTAAAAAATAAATTCTTCATATTCTTTTGTTGTGTTAGTTTTAAATAAAAAGGTTTCTCAACTAGCATTTTTTTTACATTTAAATATATTTCATTACTTTGTTCAAAAAATTAAATCTACAAAAAATATTTCTTCATATTCTTCTATTTTGATAGTTCAATATCCATAGTCTATGTTTATACATATGTATGTTTATCAAAATATCCATTTTTTCAGCGATATTTTTACATACATATTTTGTCAGATCTTCAAAAAAAAATTTGATGACGTATTATTTTAAATTTAGCATCGAAGAAACATTTTTTATTATTTTTATATATAATATTATTAAAATATTCATTTCAATAAGTATTAATACATACATAGGTATCTACATATAATTGGGTTATAATAATGTTACTGGTGCGATTTGATTTAAAATGAGGCAAAGACGATCTCCTGTATTGAATGTGTTAATCAATTCGAAATTTTTCAACGATAAATATGTAATTTAATAACTCTCGTCTCAAAACCATTGAATAAGTTACATTTATTCGAATCTCCGGGCATTTAAAAAGGAGGAAAAAGTAATTAGAAAAGGGAAAAATAAAAAGAATCAGTTTTCTCATTGCGTCGAGCTGAGGTGTTGTGTTCAGGGCCGTGCGGTGATTTATTCGCCAGGGGATCCGGAGGGGGGCGCCCGTGTAGCTTAATTAACCGTTCTAATCGGTCTGCCTTAAGGAAATTAGCCTCGAGGCACCTTCATCCCCATCCCCATTCCAGAAAGACTCTTCAACCCCTTCTCGACCCACGGAGACATATTTTTCCACTTTCAATCAACTCGTTATACATACACACATACATATAAAATTATTTTTATTTTGAAAAAATTTAACCGAACTTTATAGCTGTGACAACTTTCGATTGGCAAAATTGCAAATTCAAATCATTATGTTTTGTAAATCTGATGCTTTTTACTAGACTCTTCTTACTTCACTTACGATTTGGTCGTGTGACAAAGTTTGGGTTCTTATCCGATCGTTTTCAAACTATCTATCTAATATATATATATATATATATATATATATATATATATATATATATATATATATATATATATAAATATATATATATATATATATATATATATATATATATATATATATATATATATGTATATATATATATATATATATATATATATATATATATATATATAAATGTAAGTAGAAATGACGACCGCTATTACGATGGTGAAAAATAATCGTAATAGACACGTTTGAAAATACTGCGTCTTCGTCCACACTGTAACGTTTGTCCACACTGTTCTGATCGTTTTTTGCCCTTTTCGCCCCCCTCTCGCTATGACAGATTGAGCACTTTGCCATACTCATGATCAAAATTTGCGGAGAGAATTAGTGATTTCTCAATTAGATTTTTTATATATTGTCTTAATTTTATAAACAAAATATAGAAGAGGTTAGTATTTAAAAAAACATTTTTTTATATATATGTATACAGGTTGTTTGGTAGCTCGATACAAAGCCTTGAAGGGTTGATAAGCCTACATAATTTACAATATTTTGAGCCACACATACCTCAGTCCAAAGTCTTACGGTTTTTTTTTATTTCATTTTTAAAGATTTTTAGTAAAAACACCAAAATCTCACAGTTAATTGCTAATACTGCCCAAATTAAAAGAGGTATGTTAGTCAATTATTATTGTTTCGTTTGTCTAATATTTATTCAATCAAATAAAAACAAATACAACCATCTGTGACAACAGAAAAAAATAATAGAGGCACCATATAAGTTTTCAAAAATTAGTCAAGTAGGAAAAAATCTGATATTTTTTTTGTATTTAAAAAATAAAAAAAATATTTTAAAAGATAAAACTTGTCCTTTCTATTGAGATATCACTCATGCAGATGTCTTGCCAATTATCAGAATTTTTTGCTATTCACTTTATATTTTTATTTAATAACTGAATATGCCAACATCCATGCGATGATATCTCATCAGGTACAACACCAATGGCGTACCTACCACGCCCGCAGACCCCGCAATGCGGGGGGGGGCGCCGAGTCTCGGGGGGCGCCACAAAGCGGCGCGCCTTTTTTACGGATTTTTTAATTTATTCTGTAATTCCTTTGTAATATTTTTTTAAAAACCTCTTTTTTTCTACCTATTTGCATCTCGTTTTATTGTATGTACTATATGTACGTACATTATTATATTTTGAATTCATCCTCATTGTGTAATTTATTTATGCCAATAGGGCTAGAAGACTGCCGTCTTTTTCCATTTTTTGAACGTCAGTGCCATTTTTCTGAGAATTCTCTCTTATTTTTGTATATTTACTTTATCGATTTACGTAGTAACAATAGATGAAGTTTTGTGATCATGCGAAAATTCCCCTGCTTTAAACAAATTGTGCACTTCGATATATAGGTATATGTACGTAAAAAGGTTTGAATTATTAATTTGGAAATTTATTTAACGGGACCGAAATTGAAAAGGTCAAAAAAGCAAACATCGGAAGGCAAAGTTCGAAAATCGAAAGATCTTAAGTCGAAAGATAAAAAAAAGGGTGCATGGTAAACGGTACTATGTACATACATATATATATATATCATTGGCATGCGGTGAAATTATCTCTCTTTTGTCATACAGCATTGTTTAATGTGCGCGCGTAGGATACGGGAGGAAAAGCCTGTTCCTCTTGTTCCTGTTGTATCCTGCTCGCGCAAATTAATCGAGGATGTACGAGAGGGGGGGGAGAAAGAGTTTTACCGCACGCCACTGATATAAATACTAACCGTTTTTCATATGTATGCATGATATACGAATATTTTCGACTTTTTCACGGTCACCCAAATATATAATAATAATAATAATAATAATAATAGCTTTTATTCCAGACTATGAGGAGAATAGTGCAATCCCCAACGCCCATATAAATAATATATAGATAATAAAAAAAGTATTGAAAAATAGTAAACAAAAAATAAATAAATAAATACATAAGTAAATATATAAATATTACTGATAATAAATAATAATAATAATAAATAATAATAATGTAGCGTTGCATAGGGAGACGCCCCGTGGACCGGTGACGTCATGGTGACGCCGACCAATGGTGGAGTCGGGCGTTGTGGCCAATGGCTACACCCGACTCCTTGACCAATGACTGTACTTGTTGACGTGTCATAAACGTGTATGCGCTGAGCGCTCTATGATATAAGAACGGTACGCTCTCGATCGGTGGCATTCGGATCCTGACCTCCACCGGACGAGCAGCAATAAAGAACTGGAACCTGCCTGCGTGTTTTCTTGTACCTCGACCTGACTCCACTTACCTTTGAATACTCTTCACTGGTGTCAGAAGTGGGATCTACATGGTTGAGACAAGGAGCCACAAAGGTGCGGATTCGGGGTCTTCATCGCTGCCGGAAGAAATGGAGCCGAATCGAGAACAAAGCCCTGGGGAGCCGAGCAACGGAGGACGGAGACGGGAGGAGCAGAGGAGCCGGGTGTCGAGGAGCCGGGTGCCAAGGACACCGGAACCGAGCTACAAGGAGCTAAGCCAGGGAATGGCGAGCTGCCAAGAGCAGGTCCAGTCCCTGCAAAACACCTTCGCCACGTTTTTGCAGTCCTGGGAGAAGTCTGCGACACCAACGCAGCCGAAAGCCGACGTACATCCAGAACCACCGAGGAGATCAGAGGTATGTTACGAGGACAGGCGGACCACACAGCGAGACACGTACGGGGTGCGGCAACATTCCCACCGGTACGAATACACCACGTTCGACGGTACTGAACGGTGGAAGGACTTCCTCAACCACTTCGAGTTTGCTGCACGGCTGAACAAGGAGACGACGAACCTGGAGGACCGACTGTGCTGCCAACTCCGAGGTGCGGCCGCCATTTTCGCCAGTCAGCTGCCATCGACGCTGAGCTACGACGAATTGACGGAAGAGCTGGCACAACGTTTCAGAAGACAGGGCACACCGATTGCATGCCATGCGGCAGCGGAACAGAGAAGATGGAGTGCGGAAGAACCAGCCGCGGACCACGTAGACGCGATACGAGCCCTCTGCGAAGACATGCTGGAGGGCGTCCACACGAACGCCGAAGCAGTCGAACGCATGACCGTGTGCATAGCGGCGAACTCCTTCACGTACCCCAGTCTACGGGCCAAACTTGGCGCGCTCCGGATCACCCCGACTACAGCGGACGTGATAACCAGAGCCGACGCAACACGACAAGCCGTCATCTTCGAAGCGAAGGAACAACGGTCGGCACAACCAACGTCGAGAACAGTACGTCCCGACGCGGGAGCGTTCAGACCATCTCGACCGGCCGTGCGACCCCCACGATGGGTGTCATCGGACCAGACAGCGCGACCAGCCACTACCACTCCAACGTGTTGGAACTGCGGACAAACGGGACACATTAGCCGGTTGTGCCGCAAGAAGAGGGTCCGGAAGCTAGAGCCAACGAACGACGAGGATGAAGACGACGAGGAGGAGGCGGCTTCGGGAAACGAGCAGTGATCGGCCTGTTACGGGTCAGACCGATCACCGGTGCACGCAAAACACCCGGAGTGAAAAAACTGGACGGCAGCGGCACGGCCGGCTCGTTTGTCGTGAAAGGAGAGATCGGAGGCGTGCCGTGTCGAATGGTGGGGGACACCGGGGCGTGCATCACGGTGATCAACCCGGAACTGTTCGCGAAGATCTCTCCTAAAGATTACACCGTCGTGAAGGGCCATTACAGCAGAGCGCGGCAAGCGGCGGGCCAAACCATCAAGATCCACCGATGGATACGGGTGACCCTTAATCTGCAGGGCGAAAAGTTTCCGTGGAACGTAGCGGTGGCGGATATCCAGGATCCCATATTGTTGGGACTGGACGCACTGAGACATGTCCGAGCTACGTTCGAGTTGGGCGGAGAGGAGAAGTGTATCATCAGGGGCGTGCAACGCGAGAAAGGCAAGAAAAACGCACCTGCTGTCAAGAGCATCCGCGGGGAAGTACCCCACCCGAAGATCACGGCGTTACTCGAGAGGGCCGATATTCTGCCAGAAGAGAAACGGCGCCTCGAGACCATGATTCGGGAAAATCGGAAAGCGTTCGCCCGGGACGAGAAGGACCAAGGAAGGACCACCAAGGCGGTCCACACCATCGACGTGGGAGACGCGAAGCCGATGAAACAGCCGCCGAGAAGGATACCGCTAGCACGGAAAGAGGAAGTACGCGCTATGATCGACGACTTACTGAAGCAGGGCGCGATAGAACCGGGGCACGGGCCGTGGGCGTCACCGGTAGTTCCGGTCGCCAAAAAGGACGGGTCGCTAAGGATGTGCGTGGACTACCGGAAACTGAACACCGTCACCAAAATAGATTCACACCCCATCCCGAGGATCGACGACACTTTCGACCAGTTGAACGGAGCGAGCTATTTCAGCACACTGGATCTGCAGAGCGGATTCTGGCAGGTACCGGTCGCCCCGGAAGACCGCGAGAAGACAGCGTTCGTAACAGAGTTCGGTCTGTTTCAGTTCAAAGTGATGCCATTCGGGTTGTGTAACGCGCCAGCGACGTTCGTACGGTTAATGACAAAAGTGGTCGGTGACATAAGCAATGTCCTCGTGTATCTAGACGACATTATCGTGCACAGCAAAACTTACGACGAACACTTGGTGCATTTAAACAATGTGTTCGAACGGATACAGGCAGCCGGCCTTAAATTGAATGCAGACAAGTGTCGATTGTGCTGCCGCGAGGTCGAATTTCTGGGACACCGAGTGTCAGCCGAAGGAATTTCGACAGATCCGAAGAAAGTCCAAACCGTGCGGGACTGGACGACTCCGAAAACACAAACCCAAATGCGCAGCTTCCTGGGACTGGCCACGTACTACCGAAAATTTGTGCGCAATTTCGCCGAGATCGCGAAACCACTCCATCAGCTAACGGAAAAAGGGCGCGAGTTCAAGTGGACACCGACGTGCGAACAAGCGTTCGAAAAGTTGAAAGAAGCGCTGACTACCACGCCAATTATGTCGTATCCCCAGCCGGGAGAGCGATATGTGTTGGACACCGACGCCAGTCAACATAGCATCGGTGCAGTTTTGTCTCAAGTTCAAGGGGGGGTGGAGAAAGTGATCGGGTATTTCAGCCGGACAATGAACAAACCCGAACAAAACTATTGCGTGACCCGAAAAGAACTATTGGCGGCAATTAAAGCCATTCAACACTTCCACCACTACCTATCGGGCTCGAAGTTCACGTTACGAACCGACCACTCAGCGTTAACGTGGCTGAAGAACTTCAAAAGACCGGAGGGCCAGTTGGCGAGGTGGCTGGAAATTCTGGGCCAGTACAACGTGACCATCATTCATCGACCGGGGATAAAGCACGGGAACGCGGACGCACTATCGCGAAGGCCGTGTACGGAAGAGTGTCCCAAATGCTCACGCGCAGAGACAACCGATCAAGAAAACGACTCGGCCCGAACGGAACCAGTAGAACCCGCAGAACCGGAAGCACGAGTAGCCCTCGTAGGGATCTTGCCCAACGAGATGACAAACTCGACGATCGACAAAATCGTCGAGTGGAAGAACGCCGGAACGAGACCACCGTGGGAAACAGTATCTGCTGAGGAGCAGGAACTGAAAATACTGTGGACCCAATGGGACGCATTGGAGGTGGAAGGCGGTAAGCTGTACCGGAGATGGGAGAACACCGCGGGAACACGTCACACAAAGCAGCTGGTGGTGCCGACTGAGAAGATACCCGAAATCATGTGGGAGATGCACAACGCGCCCACGGGGGGCCACTTCGGTATCAATAAAACGTACCGAAACGTGCGCCAAAAATATTACTGGCCGACGTGTCGAATCGACGTCACCCAGTGGTGCGAACGATGCGCACAGTGCGGGGCCCACAACGGACCACACCGAAGGAATCGCGGGGCACTTCAACCGTACCTTTCGGGGACGCCACTACAACGAATGGCAGTCGACATTCTGGGTCCACTCCCGGCCACCGAACGAGGAAACCGATACATACTGGTGGCCATGGACTACTTCACGAAGTGGCCGGAAGCGATTCCACTACCGAACCAGGAGGCAGAGACCGTAGCAGACGCCCTGGTAGAACAAGTGTTCACGCGGCTAGGCGTCCCGAACGAGCTGCACTCTGACCAGGGACGAAACTTCGAGTCGAAGTTGTTCCGTCAGGCACTGGACCGGCTGGGCGTACACAAAACGAGAACAACACCATACCGACCTCAGTCCGATGGAATGGTCGAGCGACTCAATCGAACCATGCGGGCGCACTTGACGAAGTTCGTCAACGACGAGCAGGACGACTGGGACACGCTGGTTCCGCACTTCCTCATGGCATATAGAGCGGCCCAACACGATGCGACAGGAGCATCACCAGCAGCCATGATGTACGGACGAGAACTGCGCATGCCGGCGGACCTACTATATGGGGGCCCTCCACCAGACAGCGAACCTCAAGATCCACACCGATATACCACGAAGTTGACCGAAGGCATGGCCAAGGTACATCGGTTCGCCAGAGCCCACCTCCGGATGCAGAATAGCCGTATGAAGACGCGATACGACGTCCGCAGAACCGAACCGGCGTACGAAACAGGTGACCGAGTATGGCTGTACAACCCTGCCAAGACTCCAGGGCTTTCACCAAAGCTGCAATCGTTGTGGGAAGGACCGTACACCATAGTGACTAAACTTAGTGACGTAGTATATAGGATACGCAGGGAATTCGACGGCTCAAACCGATTAATGGTGGTGCACCTGGATAGACTCGCAAGGTATAAGGCCGTCGAATATTGACTGTAATTGTATGTAGCTGTTTTGTAATTGTAAATTAATGTGTAAATTAATGTGTAAATTAATGTGTAAATTAATGTGTAAATTAAGGTGTAAATTGGTGGGTCGATCGGGACGATCTCTCTTAAGAGGGGGGTTGTGTAGCGTTGCATAGGGAGACGCCCCGTGGACCGGTGACGTCATGGTGACGCCGACCAATGGTGGAGTCGGGCGTTGTGGCCAATGGCTACACCCGACTCCTTGACCAATGACTGTACTTGTTGACGTGTCATAAACGTGTATGCGCTGAGCGCTCTATGATATAAGAACGGTACGCTCTCGATCGGTGGCATTCGGATCCTGACCTCCACCGGACGAGCAGCAATAAAGAACTGGAACCTGCCTGCGTGTTTTCTTGTACCTCGACCTGACTCCACTTACCTTTGAATACTCTTCAATAATAATAAATAAAAATAATAATAATTATAATAAATAAATAATAATAAATAAGTCTAATAATAATAAATAATAATAATATGGGGGGGGGGGCGCCTTAAAATATTTTGCGGGGGGCCGCCTGGAATTCACGCTACGCCACTGTACAACACTAGTTTATATATAACCAGCTTTTTACGAGCGGACAGGGATAATATTAAAGCATCTAATAATAGCTCGTGTGCACATATTAAGGTACCCAAAGCGAGAAAAAGAGGTGCAAATAAATCGGACGCTAGTCCGACTTAACCGGTTCACCGACTGGACTAATAAATTAAACGAAAAACCCCCCAAGAAGCGGTTTCCTTTCAGCGGGAAGGCAATATATATACGTATATATATATATATATATATATATATATATATATATATATATATATATATATATATATATATATATATATATATATATATATATATATATATATATATATATATATATATATGAGAAGGAAAGGAAGGGGGAGGGGGAGGGTTATGAAACTGAGCGGAATAATTTCAGGAAAGTACATTAAGAGATCTCTAACGGAAGAATTTATGGGCGGACGTTTTATCTGGTGTGTGCGGCGACCTTAACACTTAACATAAACACATTAACGCGAACGTGACCGAGATACGAAGACGCAGCCTTCGCCACCCCTGCCTGAGGTGATTCGATTCAAAACCCCTGTCATATACTACTGTTACTGTCATGAGTATACGTACATACATGAGTATACATATGTATTTACCTCAGGCTGGGTATCGATCAAAAATCAGGGGCGGGGCTCGATTCTAGTACCTGGCCGATTTTGTTACAAGCTTTTTTACAAGGCTATTCTATGTTTCACTTCAGGAAAATAATTCAGGCAATATTCCTACACTAGTGCTGTGCCCGTTGATTTCAACGGGTGGTGTCTAAAAGGAATTGAAACACGAATAAAAATAAAGTTATACGTTATATATATATATATATATATATATATATATATATATATATATATATATATATATATATATATATATATATATATATATATATATATATATATATATATATATATATATATATATATATAAGTATAATGTATGGTAATTTATAGGCGCACGCGCACGTAATCTTATTATTAAAAATATATATAATAATCTTATTATTCGTAAAAATCAGCTGATAAATAAAAATAAAACTATCACTGTTTGATCTGTGTACATATATTAAGCTTGTATTGGTTAGAAAGTTTGTTTTGGAGAAATAAACAATGAAATTTGAGGTTATGGGTAGCTGTTGAACTAATTGTATGTATGTAAGCTTATTGTAAAAAACTAAATGTATGTAAGCTTAATGTAAATCATATTAACAATTAGATACAACATAACTTCTTATTGAATACTTATCTCGCAGATAAAACTCAGTGAAGAGATATACTTTTAGCAGTGAAATGTCAGATCTGACAAATTTGGCCAAAAATCAATATATATCGTGTATTACATTACATGAAGCTAGACGCCAAATTTGAAATTTATATATACATATTTATTTATTTATTTTATTGTTACAAATCAATATACACTCGCCATTACAGATTTGCTCCAATGCGACGGGTGTACGCTAACGAAATACAGAATACATAAACAATCAGAAATACAGTAATACATACATATACAATCAGAATACATATATAGCATATAACAATTAATCAGAAATAATAATCATAGAGACATCTATGGATTATTTTTAGATTTTTTTTGTATACAATTTTTATACATATAATAAATACTAAATTATAGAGATGTCTAAAGAGATATCTATAGATTTCAGATTACTGTGTATAATTATTACAAATTATACACAGGCAGATTTTGTGACAACAGGGTTAGATATAATACCAATTTTCAGGAACCGTTTCAGCAATGATCAGATAAAATTGGCAAACTCTGATAGAGAAACGATCGATTTGGAGTCACAAAACCCCCAAATCTAACCAGCAGTGGCGAGGACTCGAACCTTTGACCTCGGTGGTGCTAAATATATACGCTACCACTAAGCCAAACTGCTGGCTTAGTAATATGAGAGTTAAAACTATAAATATTTATATATTCAAGATAACGAGAACCTATAGAGCAAATTTTATAAAATATAGAGTGAATTATAGGCGTTTAAACAATTAAAATCTGATATGGCCATATCACGGCGAAAAGGTTGAAGATAGATTATAGTAGCTTGCCATCACCGTCATAGACGTCACCGTACCCAAAATTGTGGATATTTGATACGCATTGTATACGATATTTTATCTCCAACGTAATGACAGACGATACATTAACGTATATTGTTGACCAAAATGAGCAATATGGCAAAGTATGAAAACGATCGGATAAGAGATAAGAGATATAAAAAATTACCACTAACACGAAAACCATGTGAACTGTATAAGAGGTATGTAAAAAAAAGCTAAAAAACACTATATAAAAAAAAGTTTTTTAAAAACATACCTCTTCTATAATTTGTATATAAAATTATTATTTTGAATAAAAATACCAATAATTGTATATTACTACCGCCATCTATGTTTAAAACTAAAAACTGGATAAACGTGAGGCACTTTTCAGAAATTCAAATTTCAAACGCGTCTAAAACGATATTTTTTCTCCATCGTAATGGCGGAGGATCCATTTACTTATATTGATGACCAAAATGAGCAATATGGCAAAGTAAGAAAACGATTGGATAAGAGGCAAATTTTTTCCTGAATTGTAATCGAAAGTGAAGTATAAAAGAGGTATGTAAAAATAGATTTTTAAATGCACCCTATTGATCAAGATGTTTCCAACAGTTGGCGCTGATTGGATAAGTGTAAGAAAGTATCGTGCGTCATCTGTTTGTTTTACATGTGGTCCTGATATAAAAAAAAATGTTTTTTTTTAAATCCCCATACTGGTTGATCGTCTGTCACATATTTATATACATATTTACCGACAGTCATTATCTCATAGGTTATGTGAAATAAAGGACGTGTGGTCACCGTAATTATGACACAAGGTTGTCCTTGTTAGCAATTAGACACAAGGTGCACACCTTTCCATCCACTTCTTTATCATCCTTAAGGATACACTTTATGCTTGGAAGTACTAATTTTACTTCCCATTCAAATATGATTGATGGGTTTCCAGTTTTGGGGAGAATACTCAATCGACCCTAGATTGGAATCCCACCAGTCGCGAAGGTGGTTATGTTAGTAGATGTACATATTTATTTACATAATTTAAACAATATCAGTGTAAAATTGAGACCCAAAATTCACACATGGTATAATAGATCTGAGCTTCCTAACAGCAGGTTTGTATGTACTCGAAGACTTGCGTGAGTTAAGGGCTGAGGACAACCCTCTACCATTATATTCAGATATCACCAATTCGTCAGTAGTATGACACCATCATGTATGACTCCTTCATTTTCACATGATGTGTAATCAATGTTAACAATTAAAACGACTAACCAGTAGGGATAAGACACACCATTGATTTGTGGCACACCTAATTTAATAAATAGCACCATTGATTTTTAGCACACCTTAAGCACTGACTAACCGAAATTGTACAACAACACATAATTGTTTTAAATAAGAATATATAAACTCGATACTGTTAGAATTTAAGTTAGTTCGTAATCAGCTCTTGTACTGAATATATTAATAAATCATTATTTTTTATTCAAACCGTTCGTCTGCAATTCTTTATTCGTGCGAGAAGTAGCGGTGCGGGGAGAACGGCGAAGTATCTGGAAATCGGAAGCAAACGCTTCTGATTTTCTAACCTAACTTAACACTTGGAACGAGGGGGTGTTCGCGAAAGGGTTAACGCGATATAAATTCAAACGGGCGAGCTTAAGGAGACATTATCACTGCAAAAAGAAGTGAAATAAAATACTGCCCTTTTAAGCAGAGTGCAATTATCAATTAATTAAATCGTCCAACCCTGTTGCGAAAACTGCAACCCTAACTGTTTTATACAGTTCATGCGAAAGTCAAAGAATTCAAAGGCGAACATTTTTAAACTTGTTTTGAAACATACGTCCTTTCGAATCGCTACGATTCGAATACGAGGCAACCCTTTGATCGAAAGTGTCATTATTACACCGTGAACCGGAAGTTCAACAAGGGAACGTGAACGAGAAAGGTATTTAATGAAACTTCTGTATCATACCTAATGGCTAGAAGCTCTGTTTCTTTATTGGCTTTTTGGGTTCATTCGTCTTTTGTAACTAACAAAATGAAAAGGGGGAAAAATGGTGGGTTTGTTTCGAAACTAGAAAACGGTATACATATATTGCCAATTTGATGTATCCCATGGGAATTCTCATATATGTATAAATTTCATTACGAGTTAACCTTTTGCACTAGTGGATAGCTTTTACCCTGAGTTCGTACCGGTCGGATGTTGACGTATATTTGCCATTTTGGTTTTTGCGATTTTTTTTCACATACATGCTGTGCCATGACAGGTCACTCTAAATCGAAACTGTATAGATATAATACTAACTAGTGAATAGACCGATGAAATATCATCGCATGGGTATAAAATTATTATATACCCGTATAAAACTAAAAAAAAATCCGGAACCGAAACCGTTATTTTCGTAGACTCTCATAGATAGTTTTAAATTCTTTATTTGTAATAATTTTCAATTCTTAAAGTTAACGTTAACAAAATGTAATATTTTCCGATTATACACAAACGGTCATTGACCTCGTAACGTTGAATATTATTATTACACATAACAAAATACATGCATATACATATGATGTGTATTTACAACACGTATTCTGGGCGAGGATATGGCCTGCGGCGCGGGCTCGTGAGAAAATTTCGTTTGGATCGGAGGGTCCGAGGTTCGATTCCCGGCGCCCGCGGTTAATGAAATCAATTTTTTTCTCGAATATCGTCAAAATATAAATAATTTAAATTTAGATAAAAATAAATATATAAAAAAATTATTCAAAACCTCACTAAATGAAATTATTAAAATAACGTATTTTTATATGGCGAGAAGGAATATTTCAATTAATGTTTAAAAAAAAAGGCGAAATGAAGAATTGGATTTGGCGTGGTGTACGTTACCATTAGCTCAATTTAGACCTATATTCAGGCTATTTGGGGTGATCGGTTCGAGTCGCGACAAAGTCGTCTCGTCGAAAAATGAATTTATCGATTTTTATCGATTCATTCATTATGTTCGGCGAGAGTTAGGACACACACAGATTACCGTCTTTATATTTTATACAATGTAGATATTAATTACACACCAAAGAATACATATGTATGCTTGCAACAATCAACAAATTCAGCCAAACTGAATTTGGGATATAGGGAGGAGTTACAACAATCAAGTTGGATAAATGGGCAAAGTCTGATAGGAAACGGTCGATCTGGATAGTAGTAACGATACAAATATTGCTAGCAACTATAGACGTTATCGTCATAATATAGAAAATTGAATTTATCTTTCAATTTCGGTCGGAATTCGAATCCATGACCTTTTTAGTGATAGCCAGTGGTTTATTTATTTATTTTAATTTGACTAAACATACACGTACAATATATTCCGAACTTATATAATATGTGTTATCTACCTGTTTACGATACATACTATATAGTATATATAACAATTAAGCGAAAAAAATTTTCAACACACACAACACTGAAAACAGATAAATTATCCAGAAACCACCCTGATTTCATTAAAATTTGATACTTTTGATAAATTTAAACAATTATGAATGAATCCCATTCAGCCGAATGTCTATCAGCCAAGTGTCCATTTGGCCAAATATCCTTTCACTCAAGCGTACGTTAGCCAAGTGTCCATTCGGCCAATAATCCGTCAACCTTTTGTTCACCAATCTTTCTTGTGGCCTTCCTTTCACCCTCTTACATTCTTTCAGGTACCATTACAGCACTTCTTTTGTTTATCTTTCGTCCATTTTTTTGTTTCATGTAATTTCAATCTCTCCACCATTGTCATTTCAATCTCATCACTCTCTCCACTATATCCACTACCCTTGTCATACTTCTTACTCACGTATTCTGTTTCTTATGTCTCTTCGTTATATAGAAACTAGCTGAAAATAGAAAGTATGATTAGAAAATTAGACTTTTGGAAGCTATGTACATATGTATCGAATATTATCGAACTGAAGTATTTGAAACCTTACATAATTTATTATATACATATGTATAATAACTAGCTGAACCCGGCATGCTTTGCAATGCCATAATAACGCATGCAATTCCCGTTCCCGTTACAAGTGATGGTTGGAGCTCTACTAACGTCTCTTCAAAGCCAAAAGTCTCTTCAAACCAACTGGTATCGTGGTTACTAACAAACACATTTCCTTGACTACACAATGGCGCGCCATACTTTCGCGTCGGTAAAATCTTAATAACAAATATTATTGTTAAGAGGTTTTTTCGCGTTTTTTTTTTCACGGTAATCTTCCCGGACATGCATACAACAAATCCTGAAAGTTCCATCGTGATCAGTTGAGTGGTTTAGGAGCCCATACGAGAGAGACAGACAGACAAACAGAAATTCAATTTTATATGTATATATATATATATATATATATATATACATAAACTTAAAAAATGTATGTTTTTATAAAAACAGTTGATTATATATAATACGTATAATCTACATATAATATAATATATTATAATCAACGTTTTTTTATAAAAACATACTTCATACTTATTTATTTTTAAAATACGTATAGGTACATTTAATACAAGTACAAACATACTCACTCTTAGCTGAGCCTTTCACATGCTGTAATACCTGGTATAGCTTTATCAAAATATATTGTTACATTATTAAATTTTGAACAGCCACACGAGATCCTCTCGGCATTAATTAATTCACCTCGTACATGCTCATAATAATAATAACGAATTTAATTTTAACATCTAACGAAAACAAATAACGTCCAAATGCGTTTTAACCTCTTCTCGATCGGCGTAAAAATTGCTAATTTTCATATTTTGAACTGGGACGTTGGGGATGGGGGGGGGGGGGTTGGAATTTAATTAAGCAATTAATGATAATAAGCGGTCGCAAATTTAAACCCCCTCGCCGCCGCCGCCACCGAATCGCAATTAATTATTGTAGTGGTAGTAGTTCTGGCGTTGTTTTGGAAGAGAAGGGGTTTTGGGGCTGATTTACTGCCATGCCCACTCGTTCACATCTCGCGCCGATTTTAATTAGTCCCTTGGTAGAGGATGCTGGTGTGAACGTGCCACTAAAATAATATATTACGCTTGTGAAGCGGTGGCTCTAAACCTGTTTTCAACAGGTAAATCTTATTCAATTTGTAAAATATTAGTCTTGGCATCACTGCCATTGCTAAGCCACTGAGTTGCGATGTATACAATCATAATTAAACTGAAATCAACAAATATAATTGTTTTGACAAAAAAATATTGGACAATTTTACACCCCTTGTGAAGGCTTATGTACATACATATTGCATATGATGTTAAATCAAAGTATATCGGTTTATCAAAGTTATAAATAATAGAAATAGATATAATGGCTGAAGTATTCTGGTGGATGTCAAACATTTTATTCGATTTTATATTATTTTCAATACATATGTACATATGTATGTATGTACATATTTCCAACGATTTCTAGTTGCTTTAGTTAATAAAACTAGATATGAAATTTCAGTTGAATAAATCAAAAAGAGTAAAACATAAAAAAACCTCTCTAGAGTGAAAGTACTACCCAAGTAAAAATATTCAAAAATTATTAGGTAAGGTTAGATTAGGTAAAGAAAAACATAAAAAACCTCGTTTAGTTCAAGTAAAAATATTAGGTTAGGTTAGGTTAGGTTAGGTTAGGTTAGGTGAAGATAAGCATAAAAAACCTCGTTTCTCTAGAGTAAAAGTACTACTTCCAGTTCAGGTAAAAATATTCAAAAGCTTATAAAAATTAAAATTTCTATTACATGTAAAAAAATTTCAGTCGGATTCGGTTAGCGGTTTGGGATATAATTGAATTCAAAAACTTAAAAAAGAGGACACCTATAAGGGGAGGTACCATTTCCGGTCAACTTAAAAATTTGAAAAAAATCTACGTCGTATCGATAAGAATTTCAGTAACCAATACTAAGTTTCAGTTCAATAGAACTAACGGTGATCAAAAAATCGCCAAAATACACAGACACACACACACACACATTTTTCTAGATCATGAAAACGTGATCAGTGATCGATTCTGAGTTCGAATCAGTCAAAATCTCGAGTTTGAATTCGAATAAAATAAAATAAAGGTACTGTGATACACATATGTATATAATATATTAAAATAAATATATACTTGTGAATTAACTAACTTCTTAAATCAGCTATTGGTTTGAATCATATTTATTTTGCACGTGTGTACATACATACATATGAGCCGTTATATTTGATAGTGGCTAAAGTACAATTGTCATTTCCAAAAACACTATTTCTGTTTGACAAATTGTTATCACTTATTTTAATTCGATATATCCAGAACCTCGGAAAAGCAGAATAAACGTATTACAAGCCACAAGATTTTTAAATATTTTTAAACGCAAAACATTACATTTAATGTTTTGCTAAATATCTCTCGAAATGAAGAAAAGTGGACTTATGCCACTTTCAACTATAACGACTTATATGTATATACATACATCTAAGACCAGGCTTTGTATATAATGCATCGTGATGGCCTCGATCTGTTTTACTATAAATATTATTTTTTTTACATAGATATATATCAGGAAGGCTTGACAGGAAGACCCCAATTCACCTTCCTGGACAATTAATTACAAACAATGCAACTTATTATTATTACATAAACCACTGTATTTCCAGAAGCTGAAGAACACGAAATAACAATTAATTAATAAATTAATTACACAATTAATCCATTAAGACATATATGGATTTATATTTTGTATTAATTTTTACAAATTATACACACAATAAATACAGAAGATTTGTGACAACAGGAAAGATGATAATTTTTTGCCAATTTTGATGAACGGTTTCAACAATGATTTGATAAAATTGGCAAACTCTGATAAGAAACGATCGATTTAGAGTCACAAATACCCCCAAATCTAACCAGCAGTATGGCGGATCGAACCCACCGATTACTTGGTGCTAAACATACACGCCATCAGTAAGCCATACTGCTGGCTAATATTTATAGTGGATATCAGTTTATTTTATTTTTTATTAATGTATTAAATTTTTTTTTTCAGACATAGCACGCACGCCAAAATGGTGGACAATGGAGCCGGTGCGATATATATAGTAGGATCCTTCAAAAGGATGACCATAGATCCTGATTTTAAGGTAAAATCAATCTACATATTATGCATATATGAATATTAATTTTTGCCATAATTAAAAAATATTAATATTCGACGTTGATGCTTTCAAGAATGAGACGTGTCGTAATAACATTCATAAAGATCGACATTGAGTTTTCGATATTAAAAAACATTCCTTTGAAGCCTGTTTTGTTTTTTGTGTCGCCGTCGTTCGCGCATTTATTAATATTAATAAGTAATTAGAGAAACGTCGTCAACGTGTTAATTTTGCGCATGAATAATAAAACAACGTGACGGTCTCGCGTTTAATTAATTTTTGTTAATTGAAAAAGAAAAATATATCAATATTTCGAACGTTCGACTTTCGGAAACTTCGGTTGTTACGAAAGACGACTGGGGGGGGGGTGATTTTTTTCGCTTAAGTTTAAGAATAATAATAAAAAAAGTCGATGCATTATCGAATTGCTTTCATTCACCAACATTTTGGAATATGGTAAAAATATGAAATCATTTTTTTTCAATTTCGATTGTATAAGAAGTTTAAGACGTCATAAGACGGTTGATACTCAAAATTTTCCATGAAAAATTTAATAATAATAAATATATTATATATATATAAATTTTAATAATTAAAAATAGTTCATTCTAACAAATGTTCAAATGGAAAAAACTCAATATAAAATAGTATTAACAGTGGGAAAAAATCCCATGTGAAAATACGTACTTTTAACTTTTGATTTGAACTGGATGAATACTTGGAATAAACAGGAAATTGACAAATTTTGAGACATCGAGCGAACAACACCAAGATATAAAAAAAATTCACTATTTAAAAAACACATATATCTCCGAATCTCGAGCCAATCAACATTTTTTAATACCAGATTCATGTTTACTGGGCATAGATCTACATATAAGAAAAGTTATATCTCGTCTCTGAACCATTTTTCGTGTCGAACAGTGTAATTTATGGAGACCGGTGCAACAGTTCCATTCATCGAATAGAAGTAGCCTTCAAATATTCAACTTTGTCTAAGGCCCGGAATCTACTAAACGTGAATATGATAATATTTATTAATAGAGTTTGACATGGAAAAGTAACGATGTAACCGTATGCGATATGGTGTATTAACCCTTACACGAACGGAGTGAAAAGTTTGACCGTCGGAGAGTTAAACCGAGAGGTCAAACTAATTACAGGGTCACTTGTATACGATGCGGTGTTTCGACTTTGGTACGTGTCCGGCTTTGTGTTGGAGGACCCTTTCGGCGAAAAATCGCATCATTAATTCGCAGGCGCCGATGTAAGGCACCATAATAATCCCGTGCGGGGCTGGGGGGAGGCACGCCCCGTTGGGGTGCAAGCGACCAGAAAAAATGTCAATAGGGTTACCCCTACGGACTTCCGGTCGATTAGTTCCAATTTGGCCGAGGCCAAATCGAAAATCGATCCCGGAAGGAATGTCTCTTTGAGAACTTGGTTGACTGCTAAATTTTCAAAAAATGGTATATATTTTTGGACGATGAAAAAAAATGTGACATTAAGACTTGGATTTCAGCCATTGTTCGTTTCATTGGGTATGATTTAATGTTAAAAACACGTTTTTTCAAGTAAAAGCCGATAATATTGTAATTTCTGATAACCTTAAGAGGGCTGTACACCTGAAACCTTAATTTTGTTACCGTTCCTTTCTTCGATATATACATATATTGAGTGTATATATATATTGAGTGAATGCGACAATATATATATTGAGTGAATGCGACAGTTGCGCTTCGACCAGATAAAACGTATTTTAAATTGACAAAATCGAGGTTTCGTATTCCACTATTTTCTCCTCCAAAACTGGACCAATTTTTACTTAAAAAATTTCATGGGTATGAAAAAGATACTTTCTTATAGATGTTTGGCGGCTCCTACCTCATATAAAAAATAATTAATCAAAAAAATAAAACGATAGATGCGCCCCAATGGTGGACATCCATAGCATATTAAAAAATAATTTCTCTAGTGCCATAATTGAGGAAGGGAGAAGTATAGTACGTTTGTATGGACGAGGCGCTGTTGTCCAGCCCTCTTAATATCTGATTTTTATTTTAATATTGTCATTTTGAATGTATTTTACTTTTTTTACATACCTCCTTTTTTCTCATTTAATTTACATATATGTTATATATGTATGTATAAATGAAACCCCTTGGGTCTATCGGCTTTGCCGCTTCCTCTAATTATGTTAAATAAATAAATAAATAAAAGCATTCTTTAAAATAAATAAATCAATATGAAAATACAAAATATTGAAGACCGGTAAGTTTTGCTGTTTCAAATGCACCGCAAGGATATGTAGATATTTAAAAAAAATTAATAATGTTACGTACGCCGCGGATTAAGCGAATAGAATCCCAGAGACTATGTGACCATTCAAGGGTTATCTGTTAACGGATCAACTAAGTGCTTGCACTTAGGACCAACGGATATCTGTGAACGGATTAACTAAGTGCTTGCACTTACTTCCAGGATTATATCTGGACTCTAAGTGCATTTAGGCTAAACAATGACCGTTATTAGTCCTTTCTCAGAATCGGTACGGGGAGACCCAATGTCGTGGAAATACATATCCGAATACGTGACTATACAACAGATAAACAGATGAAACGTCCTGAGAGATCTACCCTTTATAAGGTGGTACGTAGGCGATATCAGGTAATTCTGGACTGAGCACTGTCAGTGCGTGTATCTCCTTAATCATCAATAAATGCTGTGAAACGACTGTTGGCCTTTTGCTTGGATCCTCCACCCACCCCTACGCAACAATAATTTTATTTTTGAATCGTTTTTTTTTAATTTTGTCCTAGTGTTTTCGGCCTGTAAAGTCTAATATTAATTTATAAAATTATGCCATATTGACACTTTGGTCAACCTGTAAAGTCACTATGGTCTAAAATGGTTTAAATAAATATATTTAAAAAAATTAACACATAAATGTAAATTATAAATAATACATTATAAAAATATATAATATCAAAAGTAAAGTTAATTATAAAATATTAGTTGTTTTACCCGGCTTCGCTCAGTATTTGTAATATAAACAGCTTAAACATGACGAATCTAATAGTAAATATTCTTTTGTTTTTTTATTAAATTTATTTGAATCGAAAAAAATATATATCGAATCGTCATAGAAACTGTTGTTTACGAAGTCGCCTACGGGGAATGCCCCCAGCGCCCCCCGGGTTTTGCCCCTGGCGTTCCCCGGGCCTTCGCCCCCGGTGCCCCCCCATCCACCATCCCCATGTCGTCATGGAAATTTTGACTTGTTTTCGAAGTTCCCAACCAAACCCCTCCCAACAATATTTTCTTACATACAAAGTGTCTTTTGAAATGATGTATTAGATATAATATGACCAAAAATTTAAGCAAAAAAATTATTCACGTGAAAAAAAAATACTACTTCCGGTTTACGAATTCTGACCAAAACCCTACCAGCTCTAAGTTAGTACATAAAGGATAGAAATATAAATTTTCAGCTTAATACGTTCAGGGGTGTGGACAGAGTAGTGGGCACAACATTTTCGACCTTTCTAAGAGAAAAAAATCCCACTTCCGGTTTATAAAATATAATAATTTTTTTTTATTTTCATCAAATTGATACAAGAATTATACTTTTAGAATTTTTTTGTGACGAACACACATGTTTAAGGGGTCGAAAAAAATAGTGGAAGAAAAATTGAACAAGAGTAAACTGCTACTTCCGGTTGACGGATGCTAACTAAATTTTATAATTAACTTGGTATTAAACTTAAACTTCTAGATATGAAATTTCAGTTCAATAAACCAAAAGGTTTCTGAAAAAAACATAAAAAACTTCGATTCTCTAGAGTAAAAGTACTACTTCCGGTTCAGATAGAAATATTTAAAAAATATGAGGCTATAAAAATTATTATTTATATCATATTTAAAAAAAATTCAGTCCGATTCAGTTAGTGGTTTGGGAGATAATTGAATTCAAAAACTTAAAAAAAGAGGACACCTATAAGGCGAGGTACCATTTCCGGTCAACTTAAAAATTTGAAAAAAATTTACGTCGTGTCGATAAGAATTTCAGTAACCGATACTAAGTTTCAGTTCGATAGGACTAACGGTGTTAAAAATATCCCCAAAATACACACCCACACAGACACACACACAGACACACACACACACACACACACACACATTTTTTCTAGATCATGAAAACGTGATCAGTGATCGATTCTGAGTTCGAATCAGTCAAAATCTCGAGTTCGAATTTTCGCATGATCACAAAACTTCATCTATTGTTACTACGTACATAGATAAAGTAAAAAATACATAAATATGAGAAAAAAAACAAAACAATTTATTTCTAGAATTATCAGATAATTATATTCGTTGAGCTTTGATTTTTTTTTTTTTTTTTTTATAAATCAATCTAATGATTCATTAAATAGGCGTTAAAGAATCCAATCAAGATTAAAAATCGTTCAGACATTTATTATCTCTGGATAATTAAAAATAATACCAAAAAATAAGTGTAACCAATTTATAATTTATATTTTTGAAATATTTTTAAAAATTGTTTCCATACAAAATAAAGACTTATAACAAAATGTTTTATTGTACTATTATACTAAATCTAAATTTTGGTGACAAATTATAAGCGTGAACTTTTTTAACATAAAAAACTAAAAAAGATTAATATATTTATGTACATAATAGAAATATTTATGAAATTGATCATATACGAAAAAAAAACAATTAACCCTTTACTCTAAGCGCATGAACTTTCAAGTTGGAAGTCGTTTCGCTTAAGGCTCACCCCCACTCCCCAGAAAAGTTGCGCAATAGCAACTCTCAGTAAGAGATCTCAATGTGCGCATCTTTCTTATAGAGTAGGAATGGGCCGTAAATGGAACCATTTCTTCTTGGCGTGAAAATACACTGAATGGTACGTGGTACATTTTTTTTTTTAGAAACATGCGAAGAAAACGCAACACCTCTAGCCCATATAAATGGTACATAGTCCCAAAAATCACCCCCTGGAGTGTTGGTGATATTTTATCCTTGCTTGACACTGATCGATAACGGTGCACTCTGCACGTGCCAATGCACCCGAATTCGGTTTGTTTTACACTGTCACAGCGGGGAGCCAAGGACATGACGTTCCGTACCACTCGGTGTGTTTTCGCCCTTAATTTGAGCGCGGTATATCAAAGCTTCTCAATTTAAATTTGTTAATATTAAAACTATAAAATTTGTTCTAGTTATACTTGACGTCAAACGTGACGGCCGCTGACTTCAACATGGGCTACTCGATGACGGGCACCCTGGAGCGCGGCTGCAAGAAGACCAACACATTTCAAATGACACACTTTGCAGTCATTAGGAGGAAAGATTTCGAGTCAGGACGAGATCAGAAGACATAGGGAAAGCTTCCAGGGGAGTGCGGCAGCTGCGTCAGCTTCATCGAATGCTAGAGGTCCCCATACACTTTTGTCACTCTAGAACACTAATGTCAATTCGATAGCACTCACCCTCAACTTTTCTCAAAAGTTTCGAACAAAACGAACTTTCACATTTTACCAATCCTCAAACAGGTCAGTCACCCTTTATTTGTGTACACATTTTGTAGTTGAAATATATTCGAATTTTTTATACCAAAATCAAAAAAATTGCTTCAAAATTTGTTTTCAAAATTTTTTCCGTATAAGAACCTCATAAGAGCTTAATAAAACAATAAACTTTAACCTCAAATATTTATTTTGGCAATTTCATATGTATAAAGTGACAATTCATACATAAATTAAAAGTTTCATTAAAACCAACTATGTATTCATAAAAAAATAAAAATAAAATCAATATGCAGGTTCAAATATATAGGTAAATCGCACAAATCAAGACAATTCATGTTATTTTTTTTTCATCAAATTTGCAATTATAAGCATTATTAAAACTGATGTTTTAATTTAAGTCCAAAAACATTATTAAAAATGAAACTTTCTTTACGCACAGTTGAGTGGATTGGTTAAATGCAACTAAACTTTATAAAGTTGAAACATTGCACGAAAATAAAGTGGATATCTTCTCCTCCCCACCAATCCTCCTTAATATTTTATTAAGGAGGATTTGGTGGTGTAAGAAAGTTTCACTTTTATAGTGAGTCGTATAAAGTTAGAGGTCGATTTTTTTCAAACAATTTCTGCGATTTATATCATATTTACTATAATGAAATTTCCAATTGAAAATAAAGGTCGAGTTTTTTTTATATTAAATTTATTATTAATTAAATTTAATTTAATATAATTCCTATATTACAAATGAAAAAAATTGCCACTATTTCAACAATACAAAATATAATACAACAAAAGCGAATTGATCTGTACCTTTCGACGATTAATCGTCTCGCGACTTCTAAGGGTTAACCTTCAATCTTCACATTATTTATTTCCAATACAATATTACAAATATAGAGTTTGGTATTTTTTTTACGTACGCTTGAATGAACCACTCTGTATTCATTATAGTGGTGGTGTTTCGTGAAGTGTTGCGCCAATAATTCTTAACTTAATTTGCGAACAAGTCCTGAAACGAAATAAAAACAAGTTTTATTGTGTTTTCGTTTCGCGTGTAGCGAAAATGTATAAGAAAAAAATGTCGTCCGATATCGAAAACGAATTATTTCGCCTAAAGTTTCCACACCCGAAAAGTTTGCGTCATTCACTTAATAAAGTTCAAATGTCAATTTTGAAAATTTGCCAGTTTTTTTTTTGTTGCCAAAATGACAAATAAATTTTCGAACTCGTACGTGAAACGATTGTTGAAAATATTGAATTTTTTCCAACATAAAAAACTACGATTTACTTTGTGAGTTTAAAAAATAGTTTTCTATAGAGCCCATATATTCAATAAGACTAGAACCTATGAAATTTAATCATTGATAATTAAAAAAAATATACATATCTTTCCAGGCAAATTTGATATGAACTAACCGAATTACAAGGCGTCGCTCGGGTGGGTGAAAGTCGAAGAAGAAATTGAAAAAGTTTTATGGTTGTTATGAGATATTGTACTAAATTTGGTAGCTCTAAAATGAAAACTGTAGATTTGCATAGCGGACAAGCAAACAAACATGCATCTTTGTATTATGAAGAATATTCAAATTGCCCGACGTTACTTAATCGGACGAAAGTTGAAAAAAAAACCCCAAGGAATTTGAACCATTCCAAACCTACAAGTAAAAGTTATGGTCTCATGAGAAAGTATACCAAATTTATTGATCCTAATTTGAAATCTGTGTATTTACATACATTTAATTCAAATTTTTAGGTTATTGCTCAAAAACCAAAAATGTTATAATACACGCTCATATTCAATGCTAAGATCAATGGTTATCATGACATGCCTTCAATTGTGTGGTCACGGGTTCTATCCCTGGTGTGTGCTGCTGGCCAGAAATGGATATGTGGCTCCAAGGTCAATCATTTCCTATCATAGTTTGCTAATTTATTTCATTTAAACGTTCCAACAAATTGGCAACCCTGTCCTATCTCTTTCGCAAAAAATCGAGCTATTCAGCATCTCGTTTTTTGCTGTTTATAAAATGCTGCAAATTTTTGTACATAGATTTATCTGTGGCTGCTACTCTTTCGACCATAGATGTCGTGTTTAATAAATGGGTGCATACCTGCTAACACAATTAATTAATAATTCTGTCTGGTATTAAGAGTAATTTATGATATATTGAAATAATTCAAATCCACAGCTTTGCGCGCTCGTACACGAGTGCCTTGCGTGCCTGTGTTCGTCCGTGCGTTCTGCATCCTAGTCAGTTCGGGCCATAATAATTTAATATTAACATAAAATTGTATATACATATATTTTCAATTAATCATGCAAACTCGCCTAACAGATTGCTCCAAAGCGGCGAGCGTGCTAAACAGATAAAGACTCGAGAAATTATATATGCATATACTTAATACATAAATCTAAACAATACCTGACATCTATGGTCAGACATTACAAACATTGTATACAACACGATCAATAACATTTTTTATGTAGCAATACGATTTTGTTTATTCAATAAACATGCACAGAGACATATATGGAAAGAAATCTGGCGAAACCTGAGATATAACAATAACTCAAGGTTTGCAATAGAAAAATTACATGAACCGTTCAATGAAAATCAGAAAAATTGGCAAATTCTGATAAGAAACGATCGACCTCGACAAACCAAGGTCTGGTCAACAACGAGACTCTAGTGGGAATTGAACCCGTGACATCCTGCACGAAATAATACAATCACCACTAGACTGGTTATATATAATATATAATAAAGAATTGCTTATCCCAAGCAAGCCAAGGTTCGTCTTATTTAAATAAATATTTTTAGAATCAGCGCAAACAGTCTTCTATGTACATATTTATAAGTGCTTATATTGTACAGTCCCAAGCGTGTCCCGCATATTGTTCGTGCACGTGTTCCAATTATTACACGGTATTATTATTATTGGACCACGGAAACGGTCATTAGTGAAAATTCGAAATTTCTCGCTAACGAAGACACAAATATGGCGACACTAGCTCCCTCTAGCCGAGACAATGAAGGGCGCTTCACCACGGTTAATTGGAGGCGCCATTTGTCGTCGCTTTATCATGCGGTTCTGCCGTTATATTATTATATGCCCGTTCGATTGGACGACCGGAAGCGGAAACTGGGAAGCAGGGAGAGATTCGGTGGGACTTGAAAGGGGAGGGGGATGGAGGAAATCATCCCGTTCCCCGATTTTCCCTTGACTAAACCCAGCCGGCTCATTAGACACAAATGAATCAGGTCGCTCACTAGACGAATACGCATATTTTATATAAAATAAATAATTATTTCTGAAATTTACTTTACCTTTTATATCTGCAAAAATTTCAGTTATGTAAAACCAAACAATGGTTTGGAAGACAAAAAAAATAGACTGCCACTTCCGGTTGAGGGATGCTTACCAAATTTTTTATATAGCTTTGTATTAAGCTTAAACTTATGGATATGAAATTTCAGTTCAATAAACCCAAAGGTTTCTGAGAAAAACATAAAAAACCTTGATTATACTCTGTCCACACCCCTGAACGTATCAAGCTGAAAATTTATATTTGTATTATTTGTGTACTAACTTAGAGCTGATAAGGTTTTGGTCAGAATTCGTAAACCAGAAGTAGTGTTTTTTTTTTTAACAATATTTCATAATTTAATTTTGACCTTTTAAATTATTTTAATCTTCTTGATATTAATTGTGTTTAATAAAGATAGTGATTTTAAGTCAAAATAAAAAAAATCACTAAATTTAATGAACCGGAAGTGGGATTTTTTCCTCTTAGAAAGGTCAAAAATGTTGTGCCCACTATTCTGTCCACATCCCTGAACGTATCAAGCTGAAAATTTATATTTGCATTCTTTATATAGTAACTTAGAGCTGATAAGGTTTTGGTCAGAATTCGTAAACCAGAAGTAGTGTTTTTTTTTTAAACAATATTTCATAATTTAATTTTGACCTTTTAAATTATTTTAATCTTCTTGATATTAATTGTGTTTAATAACGATAGTGATTTTAAGTCAAAATAAAAAAAAAATCACTAAATTTAATGAACCGGAAGTGGGATTTTTTCCTCTTAGAAAGGTCAAAAATGTTGTGCCCACTATTCTGTCCACATCCCTGAACGTATCAAGCTGAAAATTTATATTTGCATTCTTTATATAGTAACTTAGAGCTGATAAGGTTTTGGTCAGAATTCGTAAACCAGAAGTAGTGTTTTTTTTTTTAACAATATTTCATAATTTAATTTTGACCTTTTAAATTATTTTAATCTTCTCGATATTAATTGTGTTTAATAAAGATAGTGATTTTAAGTCAAAATAAAAAAAAATCACTAAATTTAATAAACCGGAAGTGGGATTTTTTCCTCTTAGAAAGGTCAAAAATGTTGTGCCCACTATTCTGTCCACATCCCTGAACGTATCAAGCTGAAAATTTATATTTGCATTCTTTATATAGTAACTTAGAGCTGATAAGGTTTTGGTCAGAATTCGTAAACCAGAAGTAGTGTTTTTTTTTTAAACAATATTTCATAATTTAATTTTGACCTTTTAAATTATTTTAATCTTCTTGATATTAATTGTGTTTAATAACGATAGTGATTTTAAGTCAAAATAAAAAAAAAATCACTAAATTTAATGAACCGGAAGTGGGATTTTTTCCTCTTAGAAAGGTCAAAAATGTTGTGCCCACTATTCTGTCCACATCCCTGAACGTATCAAGCTGAAAATTTATATTTGCATTCTTTATATAGTAACTTAGAGCTGATAAGGTTTTGGTCAGAATTCGTAAACCAGAAGTAGTGTTTTTTTTTTTAACAATATTTCATAATTTAATTTTGACCTTTTAAATTATTTTAATCTTCTCGATATTAATTGTGTTTAATAAAGATAGTGATTTTAAGTCAAAATAAAAAAAAATCACTAAATTTAATAAACCGGAAGTGGGATTTTTTCCTCTTAGAAAGGTCAAAAATGTTGTGCCCACTATTCTGTCCACATCCCTGAACGTATCAAGCTGAAAATTTATATTTGCATTCTTTATATAGTAACTTAGAGCTGATAAGGTTTTGGTCAGAATTCGTAATCCAGAAATAGTATTTTTTTTTATTTTAAATTATTTTACTCTTTTTGATATGGGTTTGGTGCAAACGATCGACAAGCGCCAGACAGACTGAACCACAAATTAACTGGATGGCTGCCTTTAAACGCAATTCTCGACTTCACGAATGATAGATTGCACATCAGATGACGAGTAACCTTTCGATGTGCACAGATGCAATTATTAAAATTGAGTTGGATCTTTCTGGCGAGTTTAATATGGCAAAATTCGGAACTAAAGTATCAAAAGCACAGAACGTATACAGGGTAGGTGTATGTCGGGACTTCGGGTAGATTTCGCTTAGTGTAAGTGCGAGCAGTGCGCACGCATAACGTACACGTACAGTTAATCTGTGGTTCAGTCTGTCTGCCGCTTGTCGATCGTTTGCACCGCATCGAGATAAAGTCATGGGTTGGTCACACCCGAATTTTTTATTTAACTATTTTCATATTAGCCACAGTGACATTACAAAATACTCTTAGGCGTCACTGTGACCAGACATATAAGCATAATACAAATATCAGACAATTAGCGAGACATTTATTTGATGGATAATAAATTTTTGAAATCATATTCAAATAGTGGTGACACAGTGGGTAGGATGGTTTTTGCCAATTTGATGGAGGAACCGCTTCAAAAATCAAAATAAAATAAATTGACTAACTCTGATAGGAAAAGATTGACTTGGAGTCACAAAAATCCAAGTCTGACCAGCAGCATTAAAGATTATACTCGGAATAAATTCTTTTCAATCGAGGTCAGCTCACGGGATCGAACCCGGCGACCTCTTGGTGCTTACGCAACCACCGAGCTATGCTGCTAGCTAATACATATATAAATGTGGCTTGGATCTTTCAGGCGTATCGAAAGTTCGCTTTGAACGTGATGTAACATCAATTTGGACGAGGAATTAATTCGTTTCGTATGAATTCATTGTTGCGAAAGCAAAGTTTTGGAGAGAAGGGGCGAAACAGTTTCGATATCGAAAGTTATTTGCGAAAGTTTCGCTACATTTGCCGCGAGTTGGCGCCACATGGCGCGACACTGGCGCCATCTGTATGCTCGGCTCGATTAACACACGGGTCAACTGTTTCTCGAAACGAATTGCCGAAACACGTCTTCTCATTATCATTTATGCTCGAAACTCCAAACAGGCGAAATAATTCTATCAATTCTAGGGTGAGTTTCCGATTGAAAATAGTTCGAGTGCTGTTTATTTGTGAGTAAAACTTTAGTGTACTGTAAAATTTCAAGCATCAACCGTCGTACGACAGGCCAATCACCGAGTTATCATTCAAATATAGTATAAAGTAAAGAGCGGACCAACTTTGCGCCGTTCATTGTTCAATGTTCGCCGTGCATTGTTCATTTTTATGATGAACTTTTTTTACGCTCTCTAGCTTTGTAGTTTGCCCTGTTTCCTGGAAAATAGACCCAAAACGCCCTGTTTCCTGGAAAAAGCACGCTTCCTGTCCTACCTCTAAAAGTATAAGTTCTGTAAAAAATCTGTAAGTTTACAAATATATGTAAAATTTCAGCTCCAATCAGACTATCAGTATCAGGAAAGTATTATGCAACATTTATTTGGTTGAATTTAATTGAATAAAATATTCAATTGTGATGCGCGAGATGATATACACAGGCTTTTATAATATAAGTGCATATGCATATCTTTATTTATTTATTCATTTTTATTTCAATCGAACATGTACACTCGACCAGATACAATTAATACAAGCATTTTATACAATGCGAATTCATACGAAAATCATCTACAGTGACGTCTATGGAGAAATTTTTGCAGAATTTTATTAAAGAAATTGGCGAACCTGAAGGCGCTAAATAATTTGAGATTTGCAGGAGAGATTGGAAAGGAGATGCTAATTTACAGGAACCGTTTCAATGAAAACCAGAAAAATTGACAAACTCTGATCGACCTGGAGTCATAAACCAAGGTCTGGCCAACAGCTACTAGTGGGAATCGAACCGTGACCACTCCGCTCGAAAGCATAATATGCTAACTACTATTCCACGCTGCTGGTTTTATATGTAAAAAATGATTCAAACATATGTATGTGTGAATATTAATGAAAGCAGATGAATTCCCCTCAAAGCGATATAAGAATTTTGACGTTTACAATACTTTTTATTACTGTTCAGACTAATAATATAAACACATTATTGCAAAACTTCAATATCCATTTCTAATCAATGAGACGTATTTTTTATTAGCTTCACTCTGCCCTTCAAACATTTGTGATCTGGTTTTGAACCATTTCCGCTTTTTTTTTTTTAGATCGCTTTGATATTTTATAGACATACGGGAATTAGCTCACATTCAAGTAAGCTAATGTCTTAATTAATCATCAAAAATTAAATCAGAACTTGTCAGATCGAAGCGATGACAGCTAGCCATCCGAACGCGGCTTTATAACGCCCCTTCACAACTCATTTGAACAGTATCTTTTTAATTTTTTTTTTCTAAGCTTCACTCTATTAGTTCAGTGTCATTTCAGCCTGTCGAAAAATTGTGATCTGAACTACTTCCTCTCTTCAGGTCGTTTTGGTAACTTATGTCATACGGGGGTTAGCTAAAATAGAAGTAAATTAACGTCGTGGAGCTAGAAGAGTTTAATCATTAACGAACTTATTAAAATTTACATCGGAATCTTGTGTCAGATCTAAGCGATGACAGCTAGCTATCCACGCTCGCGTTTCTACTACCCCTTGGTAAATCAATTAAACAGTGGTAAAGCTACTTTTTTCACTCTCATCTCATATAAACTTAATACGAAAAGTTTTTATTCTATGTCATGTTCCTTTTTTATTAATTCACTAATATATTAATTTTTATTTTTTTTTTTTTCAATATAGAAATCCTCATTGTATGTATGTACATACATAGTATGTGTGTATATACATACATACTTTACATACATGACTATTTTGTTAATTATAAACGCATTATGACCTACACCCATTTTAACCATGAACATTTTAGTGAACAAAATGAACATTTTAGGTAATAGTAGATATATCAAAATTTCAAATTTTTTTATTTTTTATCTTTATATTATTATCTTTATATTATTTTTATCTTTAAGTACTAGTGATCTTACCCGGCTAGTCATGTTTAAACATGATTAATCTAATAGTAAACATTTTATTAAATTTATTTGAATAGTTTTTTTTATATAAATTTATTTGAATACTCATTTGCTTTTTTTTATTAAATTGACTGTCATGAACAAACAAACATATATACCAAGTCCCTATCGAAATTATATGTATACCAGAATCCGGCGTTCCTCCCTGAGCCTTCGCGCCCGGGACTTTGAATCCTTCAAATCGAAAAAAATCGAATCATTTGTTCGATGACGTTACGGATTTACGAACTAACAATACATATATACATATATACATATATACAAAGTCTCTTTCGAAATTATATACATATTAGATGAATATAATAAAAGAGCATATATTTTTATGGGTTGATACATTAATGCATTCTGAAATGGATTGCATCAGTTTGACTATTTGCAAATTTGATTAGACTAATTACTAAACGCACGTGACTTGGGTCCTTTAGTGACCGAGTCGTTCACGAGACATAAATTAGCGTCTCGCGCGACTTCGACGAGACGGGGTTTTCCGCTTTTCCGAGGAGGTTTTCCGGACGTTTTCAACTCGCTTCCGCCGCGGTGCGACATCTGTTCGGATGAAAAACGCGAACGGCCATTGTTTTGCCTTCATGCCCGGCGAATAATGGGTTAAAATTACGACAGCCAACGGAAAAGCTTACGGTTAACACTTGTACGACACATTTTTCCACGCGAAAACACAACCGGGCGATTAATTTCGCGCAAACAATGGATCCGCCATTCAACTCTTCAACGGAAAACTCCAGCCGGTTTTTCCAGAGGGTAATTACACGCTTTCAACAACGGATGCGGAAGAGACAGCTAGAATAATAATATTATATTAAAAAAAAAAAAACAATGCACGCACTTTTAGTTATCACTTCCGTAACAAATCATGCCATTGAAAGCTTCACTTGAAAAATGTAACATAATGAAAAATCTGATTGAACATATGTATGTAAATATTTACGAATATGTATGTAATTATTTACATACATATAAGGCACAAACACACTGATAGGTACATTCGTTTTTTTTTGTGTCACGACAAAACGTCCCCGGTTTTTTGTGTCACGACAAAACGTCCAAAACGAAACGTCGAACGATACAATGATAACGCAACATAATGTATGTGGACAAAATGATAACGCAACATGATTTCTACGGAAAAAATGATGGCGCGACATAATATGATATTCACATGTTCAAAATAAATGTTTGAAATTAAAAAACAGTCGATGACCATGAATAGGTATTTGATTTTGAAGTTCAAAAAAAAGTTTTTTAAAAACATACCTCTTCTATAATTTGTTTATAAAATTATTATTTTGAATAAAAATAACAATAATTTTATATTACTACCGCCATCTATGTTTAAAACTAAAAACTGTATAAACGTCAGGCACTTTTCAGAAATTCAAATTTCAAACGCGTCTAAAACGATATTTTTTTTCCATCGTAATGGCGGAGGATACATTTACTTATATTGATGACCAAAATGAGCAATATGACAAAGTTTGAAAACTATCGGATAAGAGACAAATTTTTTCCAGAATTGTTATCGTAAGTGAAGCTAAAAGGAGGTATCTATACACGTCCTTTGACATATTATTAAATGAATATTTATTTATTTTATTTAATTTATTATTTTATATAAATAATAACAATAAAACTTTATAAATTTATATAAATAATGACATGACAGATTGCCCCAAAGCGTCACACCAGTCTTACAAAAAAAGAAAAAACAATAAAAATTCCAATCATTCATCTCATTCAAATATTATGTAGAAAACCCAGTTTCATCGAAATTTTATCGTGTGCATGTCATAAGATGTCGCGTTATCGTTTTGCTGGGGATGTTTTATCGTTTTGGATCCGTTTTTTTAGATACATATGTAGTTTTGAACATGTAAAAAAACGCTGGACGCATAATCTTTCATAAGGCAACCAGTAAAAAAACCACCCCTGGAGTGTTTTCGGTGAAATTTTCTCCTTGTAACATAGGATTGACAGTGGTCGATAACGGTGATTCCCATATTTGAAGAAATGTAGGAGAGACTTGTCAAAATAATAAGATAATACAAATTTACAATGAATTAAAGAAACGCCCTTCCCATCTGGAAGCCACGCGGACTAAAAAAACACGTGCCGTGTGCCTCTCTGTGTGTTTTCGCCCATATCCATACATATTTATATTTTTATTTTTACATACATACATACATACATATGTATATACAAATATACCAGGAAGGCCTAACAGGTAAACCCCAATGCGCCTTCCTGGTCAATTACAAACAATGTAGCATTTTTATTACATAAGTCGCTAAATTACGAGACCCTGAAAACTTGAAATTAACGATCCATCTATGAATTTGAACATACATTTTTATTGTATGTATATGTCACAGTGAAATTATATTTCAAGTGAAAATATATTTTCACTCAAGTTTCAATGAAATCATATCACCAGTTACATTTTCAGGGTTGGTTTTATTAATTTAAGATTAGATTGTTAGGGTTGGTATTATTTAAGGGCTGGGATAGGTTAGGTTAAGTAAGGGTTGGCCCTATTCATTTAATACTGGGTTGTTAGAGTTAAATTTATAGAATTAAACGTTGTAAATTAATTGTTTGATACATTTTCACTTCTTGAATTGGTGAAAATATATTTCAACTGGAAATATGCTTTCACTGTAACATATATAATAATATAGTGGTGACATAGCAGGTAGGAATGTTTTTAGCCAATTTAATCAGGAACCGTTTCAACAATGAAATCAGACAAAAATTGGCAACTCTGATAGGAAACGATCGACCTGGAGTCACAAATATCCAGGTCTGACCAGCAGCACTACAGATATAATCTTTTTCAATCGAGGATCGAACTCGGCGCCTCTCGACGCTAAGCAGAAGCTTAACGACCGAGCTATGCTACTGGCTATGGTTATAAGTAGAGGTAGGACCGGAAGCGTGCTTTCTCCAGGAAACAGGGCGTTTTGGGTCTATTTTCCAGGAAATAGAGCAAACTACAAAGCTAGAGTGCAAAAAAAAAGGTTCATCATTAAAATTAACAGTGCACGGCGAACTATAAAGAAAGAATGGCACGCTTCCGGTCCTACCTCGAGTTATAAGATTGATGAAATCATTCTACAAATACCCCAATCCATTTTCATATAAATTGATTTAATGTTGATAATATTTTCAATTCAATATTTAGCTATAGTTAAACAAAGTAGATGGCGAGTTACGTCGAGAAATTAGAATTTTAACGTCTGTTCAAATTTAACCGTACGTACAGGTTGGCCGTAATTAACCTTCTCGACTCAATATATAATTAAGAGTGGAAAAAGTGACTTATGTACGTTGGATCGATGCGGCACTAATTGCGGCCCGACATCAAAGCGTATTATTACGCCTTCATGAATATTCAGCCCGAGGGGAAGCTGGCTCGCAAAGACCCAGAAGAGGTGTGGGGCTTCTTCTTAATTTAATAGAAGCAGGTAAATAGCTAACTCTGAGGATCGAGGTCTTATTGGGAGGCTCGCTCGACTGCGAAAACGTTTCAGAAGTGCTGTCGTCTGTCTGAAGTCTGAAACGCTTTGCATCAAACCAAAGTGTTAACTAGAAAAGTTTAACGATCCGTGTTACGTAAACGGTGTAACGAAATCGTGTCTGTTCCATCTCTATGGCATTATTTTAATGGGTTGGCGCACGCTCCGCATCTTTGAATCGCCGCCTTCTGCAAGCCCCGCACCGCTACCGTTACACACTTTCATTTACGGAAGAAACTTTCTAGTTTAAAGTGAAACCGTATATTTTTTGTACACCACACCCTAGCTCAACGGCGCAGTCTGTGTGTATTTTGGTGATTTTTTGAACACCGTTAGTCCCATCGAACTGAAACTTAGTATCACTTACTGAAATTCTTATCGAAACGATGTAAATTTTTTTCAAATTTTTAAGTTGACTTGAAATGGTACCTCCCCTTATAGGTGTCCTCTTTTTTTACGTTTTTGAATTCAATTATCTCCCAAACCGCTAACTAAATCGGACTGAAATTTTTTACATGTAATATAAATGATAATCTTTATAATTATTAAATATTTTTATCTGAACCGGAAGTTGTACTTTTACTCTAGAGAATCGAGGTTTTTTATACTTTTCTCAGAAACCGTTTGGTTTATTGAACTGAAATTTCATATTTAGAAGTTGAAGCATAATAACAAGTTATGTATAAAATTTGATAAGCATCCCTCAACCGGAAGTGGCAGTTTACTCTTGTTCGATTTTTCTTCCACTATTTTTTTCGACCCTTTAAACATGTGTGTTCTTCAGAAAAAAATTCAAGTATAATCTGTGTATCAATGTGATGAAAATAAAAAAAAAATCACTAAATTTAATAAACCGGAAGTGGGATTTTTTCCTCTTAGAAAGGTCAAAAATGTTGTCGCCTCGATTCTGTCTACACCCCTGATCGTATCAAGCTGAAAATGCATATTTGTATTATTTATGTACTAATTTAGAGCTGATAAGGTTTTGGTCAGAATTCGTAAACCAGAAGTAGTATTTTTTTAAAACAATATTTCATTATTTTATTTTGACCTTTTAAATTATTTTTATTTTCTTGATATTTAATGTGTATAATACTGATAGTGATTTTAAATATTAAAAAAAAATTTGAACAAAATCCGACAACCGGAAGTTCTGTCTTGTCCAAGTTTCCATACATTTGCGCTCAATTTGTATCGCTGTCATAGTTATTAGTATTTCATAATCTGTCTGTACGGTTCAATATCGAATTTTGTTTTGTAACCTTCTTATATTCAACAAATACATAGATAAAGTCATGGGTTGGTCACACACGATTTTTTTATTTATCACTACACCGCTGGTTGTGACACGGGGTGGCGCGATTCTTGTCGGCGATGCACTCACATTAATCTTAAAACAAAAGCATTTCACTATCATCCAACTGTCAAAAATTATATAAGTGAATATGTAATTTCTGTAGTGAAAATATAACTACTGTACCCAGTTAAAATGTAATTATGTAGATTTGATTTCAACGAAACATTAACGAATTTATAGATTAACGGCCGTTATAATGTACTAGAGGTTTTACCCGGCTTCGCTGGGTATTTTTAATATAAACCGCTTAAACATGAGTAATCTTATAGTAAACATTTTATTAAATTTATTTAAAAAGCTTTATTTTATTTGAATATTCATTTGTATTAATTTCGAACAAACAAACATAGTATATACTAAGTATCTTTTGAAATTATATGTATACCAGAATCCGGCGCCTGCGCCCTCGAAGCTTTGAATCCTTTGAATTGAAAAAAATCGAATCGGCGCCTATGAATCGATAAAAAAACCAATGTTATATATGTACATACAAAGTCTCTTTCGAAATTATATGTATATTAGATGTATGTCAGCCTTGCTAGATGGAAACCGGATGATGGCAAATAAATGTTGTGAACTCAAAATACAATAAGTGTGTAAAAACGCGGTGTCACTTCAAATGAATTTGCATTAAATTATATTTACCGAATGATTTTATTATGAAAAAAATTGAACTCTATAGTATTTTTTGTTGCGGAAGGATTTCTCGGTAGGCTTCGCTTAAGTGACGTGACATTAAGTTCTGGTCGGGATCGAGGGATCAGGATCGTGAGCGTATCCGTGATGGATGAAGGACATGTGGTGGCATCCAGGCACGTTTTAAATTCAAATCAGGTCCTCATGAATATTTCATCGATGATGGATTTCCCCGCGAACAAATAACGCCCACACAGATTACACTGAGCCGGGCCATTATGGCGAGACGCGGCTCGCAACGGGTTATAATATTCCAAAAGAGAAGGTGTTAAGGACGGTATCTGAAGAAAACGGAAACGAAAGAAAAATCAGTGAAAACCTGAAATTTTCAAAATAAAAAAAATTAAGCTTATAGCGAAACATATATATTTCATTTAAGCAGTCCTTGCATGAATCAAACTTTAAATCTCGATTCTTATTGGTCAGATTATCTTAGCCACGAAAAGGACCAATAGGAATCGTCCGTTTATCTACATACTGCAAACAGTCATCTAATGAAATGTAAATTTGTCACTAAACTGATAAGGAATAATCGAAAATACATATGTGTATAATATATATGTGTATAATATAATAATATGTGTATATTATATAATATCTAATATATGTATGTATAATTTCGAAAGAGACTTTCTATGTAAGTGTGTAAATATTTTCGGTTGGGAACTTCGAAAACAAAACAAAAATTCTATGACGACACTTCAATTAGTTGAATATTATATTTTTTTTCGTTTCAAATAAATTTAATCAAAAAAACAAATGAATATTTACTATTAGATTTGCCATGTTTGAGCTGTTTATATTACAAATACTGAGCGAAGCCGGGTAAAAGCAAGTAAAAAAATGTATTCAGTTCTGTGATGATTATAATGTTTCTAAATCGAATTGATTTTAGCTAATGAGATTACGTATTATGTAACGATATAGTTTATTTCAAGGGTTAGGTTAGGTTGCGTTAAGTTAGGGTTGTTACTAACCTCCTTTACGTTTCACATGGTTTTCGTTTAAGAAGTCATTTTTATATATCTTATCTATTGTTATTTATTATATTTTTATTTTTTTATATGGTACCCCGACTTTTCCGCGCGGTCAATAAGCGCCCCGACATAAGCGCGCTGACGTTACCGCGCCGCGACAAAACCGCGACAGACATAGCCGCGCGGCGACATAACCGCTCGCCGACAAAACCGCGACTAGTGCAATTGGAGTAGCAAAAATTTGTTGTATTACTATGGTACTCTAATTGCATTTGAAACGATTGACAAAACTGTTGACTTGACAAGTCTGAATATAAATTGTGAAACTACCAAGATAACGCGCGAGCGCAACTTGCATCTGATAGTGGATTCTGCGCGGTTTTGTCGCCGAGCGGTTTTTGCTCTCGCCAGCGCGGTTATGTCGGGGCGCTTATTGACCGCGCGGTTTTCACTGAACACCTTTTTCGATTGAAAATAATTTATTCCGAGTATATCTGTGATGCTGCTGGTCAGACTTGAATGTCGATCATTTGCTATCAGAGTTTGCCAATTTTTCTGATTTCATTGTTGAAATGGTTCCTGCATTAAATTTTGAGTATGATTAATGTACAATAAAATTTATTTACAGGTTTAAAATTCATAGATTTCTCGTTAATTTCGAGTTTTTCAGAGTTTCGTTATTCAGCGACATATGTAATAAAGGTGCTGCATTGTTTTTAAATGGTCAGGAAGGCGCATTTCACCTTATTAGGCCTTCCTGGTATACATGTATATAATAAAAATAAAATTTAAGATTAAGTTGCTAGGCATGGTTGTTCTTTTTAATTCGAATTCGTACGTTGTAATTCGAATTTCAAATTCACTGACATGGTGAGAAGTTAATTTTTAATTACAATCCCACTAGTGAAATTATACTTTCACTGACAATAGCAGTTTCACTGAAACGTATGAATGTTCGCCATTGGAAATCTACAGTTTTCAATTTAGAACGACCGAATTTGTTATAATCTCGAATGGCAATCTAACTGTTCTGTATAAGTATTTTTATTTATTTTTTTAACGAACACCCACCCGAGCAACGCCGAGTGATTTACCAATTTAATATAAATGATTTACCAATTTAACTAAACACTATTCAGTTTTTAAATGTGGATAGTGTTGTCGAATCATTTCCCATCCCTTGATTTAGGCCTGAAAATCCCATTGAAATAAGCTCTGATCTTGGAAAGGTATTGTATTCCAATTGCAAGCACGCAATTAATTACATATTATGTGCGAATAAAATGCAAATTTTGTAGCTTAATTTCGTATGTGCGATTGGAAAATGAAAGCCAGGCCCACAACATAAAAACCAAAGTATAAACTCTATATATTATCGGCGTGTTTACAATCCAGTGAAAAGAGTTATTAGAGGGGTTTTTTCTCGTCTCACCCTCTTTTTCAAGTTTCTCCTCTTTGCACTCCCTGTCTCTCTCTTCAAGATGTTACACATCACGTTGTTAGAGCACACCCTAAAACTTGAAACTAACTTCTTTTTATACACTTCAGGACTCGATCCATTATTTTTACGTCTTTACCCTTTCTTTTTTTCTACCAGACACGTATCTGTATGTACTCGCATGCTACATACATACATATGTATATAGTATAATATACTATTTAAAAAATATTACATTCTAAACACAAAATTGATTGAGATGCAAATCCATAGCTACATACATATGTATAACGCTATTTTTTAATTGTAATAACTTCTTACAAATGTATGCCGAATTAAAATAATTAATCATTTCTTCAGCATTTAAAAATGTAAAAGTAGATTTTTTAACGTTCGGTTTTAACTTTTTGAATGAAGAACATGAACAAGAAAACGGATGTTAATCAAAATTGATCAAAAATTAAAATTTCAGTTGTTTAAAAATCAATTAGTTGAGAAATTAAAATTTCCTTGTTTATATTCTATACATTGTGCATTGAAAAAACCTTAACGTCGAAAATTTTCAACGAATTTACAAAATGTTGATTCATAAGTCACCTTTTTATAATCCAAACGAAAAAAATTGTATGGTAATCAACATACATAAATACACATATGTATTAACAAACTCTTGACACATGTCATAGTCATATATGTATAATATAATTTTGCTGAAAACTCTCTTTCTCTAGTAGAAAGTATCCTCTGAAAATTCTGCCCTTCTACTTCATATATATAAACAATTTTTTTTTTTACATACATAGATATATACCAGGAAGGCTCGACAGGAAGACCCCAATGCGCCTTCCTGGACAATTAATTACAAACAATGCAGCATTTTATTATTACATAAATCACTGTATTTCCAGAAAATTATTAATATTAAAGAATTAATCCATTGAGACATCTATGTGTTAGATTTTGTACATATTTTTTACAAATTGTACACACAATAAATACAGAAAGTTTGTGACAACAGGAAAGTTGCTTTTTTGCCAATTTGAGGAACCGTTTCAACAATGATCAGATAAAAATGGCAAACTTCTAATCTTCAAATCTAACCAGCAGTATGTCGGATCGAACCCACTGATCACTTGGTACTAAACATACAGGCTACCATTAAGCCATACTGCTGGATATACATATGTATATTAACAAACTCTTGAGACATATCACAGTCATATATGTCTAATATATGAAATGAAAACTCTTTTTCTCTAGTATAAAGTATCCTCTGAAAGTCTGCCCTTCTATTTCATATACATATACATATGTATGTTTATGTAATATGAACGTACATACGATTGGTTGATTTTTATACTCCATGCAAATCCACAGTTTTATTTATGAACCATTACATTTTTTTTGTCATCTTTTGGTACTCTAACTTAGATTACAAGACTTTTCCGGGAAAACTTTCATCTTTTGACAACTTTCACTGGCTCGAGGAACCCCGCATAGTACGTCTTGTAATACAATACATATATACAAAGCTGAATGTGTGTTCGTCCGCCATGCAAATCTACAGTTGTCAATATACACGTGAAACATCTAATTTAATATAAACACTACACCAATTGTAGGTAGAAGAATTTATTTCCATACACGAATGTATGTATGTATATACATTTTTTATGAATTTATTTTTAAGTATAGAGGTTTAGTTATACTATGTGTGGGCACACACCGGAATAATCCCCGTCTACTGCGATTTTATTTTTAAAAGCCTGTTTCCGGTTATTTCGAGCGGAAAACTCGTAAACGTACGTCCCAAGCCACTTCCTTTGTGAACGATGCAAAGCCATCTCGCCGGAAAATCACCTATTGCTCAATTCGTGTGTCGTTATTATTATTGGGTCGTTATTTTGCTAACAAAATTAAATATTCCCGCTTGGAAAAGCGCCGGAGACAATCTTATAAACCCCGAAAATATCCTTAACAAATATTTAATTATTTTGAATAAACATATCAATAATTTTATTTTACTACCGCCATCTATGTATAAAACTAAAGACTACATAGACGTCACCCAGATTTCAAATTTGTCAACTTCAAACGCATCTTAAAAGATATTTTATCTCTATCGTAATGGCGGAGGATACATTTACTTATATTGATGACCAAAATGAGCAATATGGCAAAGTATGAAAACGATCGGATAAGAGGCAAATTTTTTTCTGATTTGTAATCGTAAGTGAAACGTAAATGAGGTTTGTAAAAATTACAACTTTTTTAATAGAAAGAGATTGCTCGTTGAAGAGGCGATTAATATGATTTATTTGCATTTTATTTTTACTTTGGTATTGTCTCGACACGTTCGAACAGGTTTCCACATATCCGGACGATAAAATATGTGACTACATGCATGGACGTGGCTTACATCATTACAAAACACAGCAGAAGTTGTATTTGTGTTTGCTTGATTAACTTTTTATGATATTGAAATATCACCAGATAAAAAAGTAATTTAACCCCTCAAATGAGTTTATTTTAAGATTGAGACCCATTCCATTGTGGTTTTTAGGCTAGAATTGGATGAATTCGGCAATATCGTTAGTCTAGTGTTAATAAATGTGTGTACATATGTACATACCAGTAGCGTGCTGTTATTGGACTAGAGGGAACCCTTAAATATTTTAGCGAAGTTCAGAAACCGCAATCGGCACTATCTGAGGTAGTGCTTTGTTATGGTATGGTCCGCCACGTCGTTCGCTTGCACGGTCTCGCCGTCTCAATTCTGTTCTCTTCGCGGTACTGGCGAATTGTTATGTATAGGAATTCCGTAAAAGATGAAATATTATTCAATTTACTCGATTCTTCAAGCATTCATATAATTTTCACTAAGAATTTTCTAATTCGTGTCTATCATATAATATTCTGAAATATTTTTCCTGTTAAAATAGCACATATTCACATATTTCTTGAGTATAAATATGATTCACGAAACGATTCCCTCAGAACAAGTCTCTGTTTTAAAAGTCACGGCACGCCACTGGTACAAACAAACATACATACATATGTGTTTGTATTTGATCATATTTACTTGCATATACATATATACATACTTAACGTCTCCTATATCTAGGGCGATATATCTGCTCAACCGGGTTGCTAGTTAAATTGAACTCTTTAATATAAACAGTGCTAATCTGGTCGAGTGGTCGTTGAGCAACGCGAGTGGTTAATTTTACCAATTATAAATGTGAAGGATTACAATTTTTATGATTTCATGATTATTATGATATTATTTTATTATTATTATAATATGTTGTTATTATTATATTATTATTATTATTATGATTGAATGTTGTTATAATTGAACGACTGGCCACAGTGACGCGTTGGAGCTCTCTGTAATGTCACTGTGGCTAATAAGTTAAAAATAAAATAAATACCTATGTACATATATTGTATTATACAAGATCAACTCGTTTAATAATAAAACTTTTTTTAAATTCTTTTCTATAATATAAAGCAATTTTACAATTCGATTCAAACCAATTTTCAAATCGATATATTTCTAAAATCATAAATAAATTTGAAATATTTGAAGATCTTCAGATGTATCAGAAGGCTCTTATTTTACATTAATCGGGATGAAATTTACATATATTAAATGCGACTTAAACCTTATGAATTTCTAATAATTCTGAAATAAAATTAATTATTAATAAAAAATTAATCTAATATATGTATAATTTCGAAAGAGACTTTGTAACAATTAGTTGGGTGGGAAACGAAAACAAGTCAAAGTTTCCATGACGACAAATAGGGGCGAGGGGCGCCGAATTCTGGTATACATACAATTTCGAATTCTGGTATACATATAAAGCAACTCAAATAAATTTAATAAAATGTTTACTATAAGATTAGTCATGTTTAAGCGGTTTATATTACAAATACCGAGCGAAGCCGGGTAAAACCACTAGTTATTAATAATTAATAATTCTGCGGCTCTCAAAGATTTCCAATTTCCACTGACTAAGATACATACGCATGCTCATTTGTATGCGGACGGCCTGAAGGGAATGAAATGTGGGGGCAATACGAATCGACTGCAAAGGCTGAAACCACTAACGACAATAGCCTCGGGTGTGCTTCAAACATCAATTCCCTTCCAAAGCTACCATTTGAAATATCAACGGTCACAAAACTATATATACTATACATACATATATTCAAAAATTGCAGATCAAGTGATAAAATATTGTATTGGAAATAATATTACATAATTTGTACATATATTTATATTAATTTAAAAAAAATCTTGCGCGGTATAAAACTCGCCCATATTTTTTTATATTATGGCGTGTAAGTTTACCACTCGTACTTGAGTCAATGAAAATTATACGTCCCATATTTCGTATAGTCGTAATTATTAATATATATATATATATATATATATATATATATATATATATATATATATATATATATATATATATATTTATACACATTAGTCAACCGCTATAATACTACATATGAATGTGTCAATGTATTAATTATGTATTATATAATGTCCTAGTCATTATTACTTATGTATGTATATGATTAAAAATAGATTGTGTATCATTTATAGTGTTAATTATATATGTATATGTAATGCTGTAAGAGCCTCAAGACAATGACAAACCACGCGTTCATTTATATTATTACAAATAAAGTCCATTCGGTTATTAATTAAAAATAATTTATATGATAATTAAATAGAACGAAGCTTTTAAGTGTATTCTTAAACTAAGACTATTCTTTTAATCTATCGTAGAAACAATACTCAATAAATTTACGAAGGCACTTGTAAATTTACAAGCACGTTTAGACGTTAGTTTTTCTGTTTTTTTTTATATACGTCGATTATGATATATGTATATATATATATATATATATATATATATATATATATATATATATATAACGTGCATTTTTCAAGAGAAGATGCTTGCCAAAGATTGTTAGTGTTATATCTCAACGTCCGATATCAGGATCCATCCAAAAAAATTAAATTTAATATATTTTATATTAAATAAAAAAAAAATATATATATATTATGATGTATATTATAACGTGCTGCTAGTGTTTTAGAATTGCTTGTGCATTTTTTTCCAAAATGTACTAAAATTTCGATCGACTTCAACTGATAATGATAAATGAATTTACAATTTTTTCACCATACAAAGACCGATTTAAAAGCGCAAAAATATGTGGTTTTTTAAATAAAAAAAAATCAACGTTCAGTGCAATACTTGCGATTTTTGTATAAGTTTTCCTCTTTTTTTATAATATGATATATATATTATTTACATAATTATGTATGTAAATATAAAAAAAATTAATCGAAAGTATTCGATGCTATTCATATTTGGTTTTTTTTTAATATGTATAAATATGTCGCTTAAATATGTAAAAACTGTGAAATGCAATTCACGTTAATAAGGGTACGCTCATTATATATTTGTATTGTTTATTTTTGACAGTATTAATTCAGTATTTTAAAAAGCTTTTTGGCTGTGATTAGTTAATAAGCTAAAGTAGTCATTTTTAGATTGTAAGTAAAAAAAAAATGTGAATTATTACTATTTTTGTTAAGATTTTAAAATGTCAAGTAGCGATGCCTCATTATTATTTTCATTGTTTTATTTAAGAAAGAAATTATATAAAGTACGTAGACTTTAAATCCGGTTGTGTTGTTATCTTGATGAATGTTTACATCGAAACGATTTATTGATTTAGTAGTGCGTTTTATTTATTTATTGTATTATTATGTCAAAACTTTGCATACGAATGTGTAAAAATTGTATTTATGTGTATGTCGTCTTTTTATGCAATTGAATAAAATTAAATGCATACGATTTCGTGTTGTTTGATTTATTGAAGTAGATTTTCTTTCAGATATTTGCGACAGACTTTACGAGAGATATTTCGAGAAACTTCGTTTTGGATCATTTTTGTCCGAAAAAGTAATCATAAAATGCAATAAAAATTTGTTAAAAGGCAGCACCGAAAAAAACTAGGATTTAATTGTAATCTGAACATAAGCTTTATATGTATGTATATTGGAAAACGAGTTGTTGTTGTCTGAAAAACCGCTACGATAGATAGTTTATTATAAACTTTATTATAGTTTGTATTTACCTTTTTCATTTGTTTTATATTTGTAAATTTCAATTTCTTCTTATATTCTATTTTATAACCTTTTTCCAATATTTTAATACTATAGTTTAATTATGCAATGTTCTATTTTGTCATGTTATAGCCTTTATTCTTTTCTTTTTCATTTGTTTTCCTTATATTTATCTTTTTCATTTTTTTTATAATCTTTGTAAAAATCTGTTATTGGACACGGATGTTACATATATTATATATTTACTATTTGTTTTTTATACATATCTACATCCTGTTGTCTGTTGATTTTTCAATAATTAAAATAAAATAAAAAATTAACTCGCCTGCCAATTAAACCAAAAATATAGGTTGTGGCTATTTGCAGGTACTATATCTGCGACAGGCGCAAAGCCTTCTGCGCATGCGCGTGAACTTATAATCCGATTATAATTTCTTACATTCATTATACATGAGGCAAATAAATTTCGCAAGTTATTATAATCGATTTATATAATTTAGCTAGTTCGCGGCTTGTACTTGTATGTAGGTATTATACGCTGTAAATGATAATAATTTTCTAACAATTAATAATATTAACTTATTTGGATTATATTTTTTACTCTACGTCACTTTACGAGTTCGAACTAAATTTTAAGAGGTTTGAAACAAAATTTTAACAGTAAACACGCTGACAGTGACAATTAAAGCGCATGCGCAGAAGGCTTTGCGCCTGTCGCAGATATAGTACCTGCAAATAGTCAATAATTTGCTGATATTGTACTTGCAAATAGCCACACTCAAAAATATATGCACACCACTAAGACTTATCATTCGAAATTTTGATAAAATATATGCAGTTACTTGCTCTAATTCAGTTGTTTTGATAAATTGCTCGAAACATAAATTTCTCTAATGTCAATTAATCAAAATATAATTTTCACAACATTCAAGGAACTTGAATTTCGAACAATGTGACATTCGAAAAGTTGACTTCAAATAATTGATTTCGATAAATTTAATTTTGAGAAAATGATTCCGAGCATTTTACCATGAACTGTGTACTATGCGGTTAGGGCGAAAAACCAAGCTTAAAGTTCCTTTGCAAAACTTGGAGCTTTACGAGCATTCAGAGGCACTCCAATTAATCTGAAGACGTCTGTCCCGACGACGAATCCGGTCGAGAATTCTCGAGAAATCTCGACCATCTCGATATGGAAATTAATTTGCAAACAAGAGCTTTCGCTATTGCACGTTCAAACGCAGGACGATAATTTGCCCATTCGATTGAACTCAGTGCGCAGGTATTCAGAATTTTTTTTGATTCTTTACATTTTATACCTATAATAAAACAAAATCATATTGAAAAGAACGACATTTATTGCCCTATACACTTTTCTAATCTTGGTCCAAGACCCAAGGAAATATTTGAAAAATTCAAATCAATGACAATTTTTTAAAACTTAAATGTCAATAAAAAAGACGAATAACTATTCAGTGATTATTTTTAATTATCCGTGACCCCCTTCCCCATCATTATCCCGGATAATCAATAGTAAAATGTGTGTATCTTATGAAATAAGAGTTTTGTTTTTTTTTACTTTTAAATGCTTTTTATTATTACTAAATTATGTTTTCAATATATCTTATATATATTTTAATAGCTATTGATCTACTGATCATTTTCTATTTTACAATTTTAATTTAATTTTGTTAGTAATTATAGTATTATATTATTCTAATGTTAATGTACAGAATAATAGGAAAAAGAGCAAATCAAAACCCTATATACAATTCTTATTATACATCTAATACATATAATTAATTAAAGACTATAAAGTCGATGATCTAAAGCAGATTGTGTTTAGGTAATCTGTGTTTATACCTGAAAGGTATAGACATTTTGTTGAAATCACCGAGACTCTTCACAAGTGTGTTAGTATGGTTATTAGTGATTCTGTCAATCTACTGGTTAGTTTGTTAGTAATGTCTGTAACTAACGGAATATTATTTATGGCATGCAGTTTTTTCAAGTTAGTGTATATGGGTGTATTATAAATTATATTTAGGGATTTATTTTGTATTATTTGGAGCTTGAAAAGATTAGTCTTCAAGGCGTTCTTCCATACAGGTGAAGCGTGAAGCATAGGTTAATAATGGTAATATGAGCGCGCCATATAATTTTATTTTATTTTGAGTTGATAAAAAACAATGCCGATTAAATATTGGGTATATTGAGGATATACCCCGCATCGCCTTGCATTTCGCTGCCTCAATGTGAGGTGCCCATCTCATTATTTTATCGAACGTTACTCCTAAATATTTTATTACTGATTGCCATTTCAGACTTTCTCCAGGGGATATTTTCAGATCTGAACTTGGCTTATGCTTTCTAACATTAAAGAATATGGCTTCTGTTTTGTTTGATTAATTTGAATTTTCCACTTAGTGAAGTGTTCCGTCATTGTTTTAATTGCAAATTCAAGATTTTTACGAATAGTGTCTGGTTTGTTGCTACTTGTGAAGCTAGTGGTATCATCTGCATATACATAGTGATATGCGACAGTTTTCTGGGATAGGTATGTCATTTATATACGTACATATATGGAGAACAAGAGTGGGCCAAGCAAGCTCCCCTGCGGAACGCCAGCTGCGATTATTTTCGGAGACGATAATTCATTATTTATGCTAACCACTAGCTTTCTACGAGTTAGGTATGAAAATAAAAACGATAATTATAATAAAAAATAAGATAAAAATACAATACATTTTTGTACTTTTCTTTCACAAAAGAGAAAATATTGAAAAAATGTAATTTAATAAAAAAGCACTAACATTTAAAATAAATAACTATGATGCTCGATATAATAACTAAATTACGGGTTTGGTGCATCCGCTCTAAAATCGCCAGATTAACAGAACGGCAGCTTTAAAGGTAATTCTCGTTTTCTCGAATGATAGACTGCACATCAGATGACGAGTAACCTTTCGATGTGCACAGATGCAATTATTAAAATGGTAATTATTAAAATTGAGTTGGATCTTTCTGGTGAGTTTAATAAGGCAAGATTCGATAAGTTCCGAATCTTGCCTTATTTCCGAATCTTGCTTGTATTTCGAATACAAGCGGTATTCAAAAACTTTTATTCCGTCATATTTTACAAATCATATGTACATACCTATATAGAGTTTTAAGAAAACGAATGTATCAAGAAGTATTATACATACATAAAAATGTAAGTAGGAGATCGTTATCAACGGTCTGCAGTCCTGTCTTTTAAAACTTTCCTAATAGGTAAATATTTGACATTTCTCGAATATGTGAATACTAAATTTGAACAGTATTTGTATTAAATATTTCTCGAATGTGAACAGATACAGTAACACTAATGGTAAATTAACATGTTTTAAATATAATGTTGGTTTGCAAGAATTGCTACCGTTTTAAACAGAGATCCAAAAAAGATTTGCGATTAAAAATGCAATAAAAAAATAAGACGGTTTGGCAATATTCCAGAATTGCACACAAATGAAGTGCTAATCCCACGTGTCATTAGAGACCCAGTCTGACGGCAGGATTATTGCACCCGGAATCCGGATTTGCGAATCTGTTAGATTGTTAGTCGGTCCAAATATGACACGTGTCAAAGTTGCAACTTTGACACATAAGCTTTTACAATAGAATTATGATGCTAGCAAATTGAGAGTTTTAATTGAAATGCGTTCAGAGATTCATTGAATTAAGTATATATAAGAGGTCGAAAGTTAAATTCACGGGTGAGAGGCATGACCTTGGAGAATTAATATTTATTTATTTACTAGCTGACCCCGGCATGCGTTGCAATGCCACAATAACGCATGCAATTCCCGTTCCCAATCCCGCTCTCGTTCCCGTTCTCGTTCCCGTTCTCGTTCCCATTTGTCGGAAAAAAGGCAGCGAACACATTTGAAATTATTCGATTATTTGTTTATTTTACCCTAACAACGCATGTCGCGACGCGAAAACATTTGAAATAATTGCGTTGCAATGCCACTCATTCCCGTTTCCGTTTCTGTTTTTGGCCGATTTTTTTTCACAGTAAGCTTTCCGGACATGCATACAATAAATCCGGAAAGTTCCATCGTTCCATCGTACAATAACGCATGCAATTCCCGTTTCTCAATGTGTTTCAATAAGTGAATGTTTCAGTTTCAAATTAATACTTAAGAGGGCTGTACACCCGAAACCTTAATTTTGTTACCGTTCCTTTCTTCGATATATATATTGAGTGTATGTATATATTGAGTGAATGCGACAATATATATCAATATATATATTGAGTGAATGCGACAGTTGCGCTTCGACCAGATAAAACGTATTTTAAATTGACAAAATCGAGGTTTCGTATTCTACTATTTTCTCCTCCAAAAATGGACCAATTTTTAAAAAAATTTCATCATCGGTATGAGAAAGATACTTTCTGTGCATCTATCGGCGTATTTTTTTTTAAATCGACCGTTAAATAAGCACGCTGGACTCGTTTCGTGGGTGTAAAAAAGAGGCGATTTTATAGATGTTTGGCGGCTCCTAGCTCCTATAAAAAATAATTAATCAAAAAAATAAAACGATAGATGCACCCCAATGGTGGATATCCATAGCATATTAAAAAATAATTTCTCTAGTGCCATAATTGAGGAAGGGAGAAGTATAGTACGTTTGTATGGACAAGGCGCTGCTGTCCAGCCCACTTAATAATCAAATTAAATTATAGTAAAGTATAGGAACGCATACGTGACAGACAGACAAACATTGATTTACATATATACATATGTAGGATTGTTATGAGTGGTATGTAATGTCAGGTTGGTATGAGTGGTTAGTAATGTATAATATGTGTACGTTGGCATGCGTGCACGCAAGTCGGTTACCAAGGTAAGCATTTCCTTAACTATACACTGGCGCTTCATACTTTCGCGTCGATAATATCATATTTACGAATATTATTATGAAGAGGTTATATCCCGTTTTTTTTTCACAGTAATCTTTCCGGACATGCATACAACAAATCCTGAAAGTTCAATCGTAATCGGTTGACTGGTTTAGGAACCTATTCGAGAAAGACAGACAGACAAATATTGATTTTTATATATATAGATGTGGGTGGAATTCCTGAACAGATGACGCTGTTCAGGACCACGGTGGGAATATGGCAGTGGAAATGAAGATCAAACACGTGCGTTTTCAGTCATGTTGTTTATTAAAACGACACCACGCGGTGGTTTAACGACCAACCGCCCCCCAGTGGAAGGTTAACTTCTACTAACTGTAAAATAGCGGTCCTTTCGCGCCCTCTGCCACTTTTCCATCCCCTCTCTACAATCGGTCGTAACATACCCTTTCTCAGCCATAGCCCATACATCAGCCTTTCGTTCAATCCCAACACTACATAGATAATTTAATTTGAGTGATAATCTTGTAATGCGATGACTACAAAATATTGCTTGGTTAAAATATTTGTCTTGACGATAACTTCATCTATCACTTTCATGAAATTTTCATGGCCCAAATGATTTGTGTTGCAAATTTTCGAGTATCAGCCACCGTGCGTGCAAGCCATTATTCCTGTAAATAATGGCGAATATCGGATCACGCACCCAGAACTTTACATATATGTATAAATGTATATGTACATATGTACATTATATACAGCAGGGGCTCCCAACCTTTTTTGACTCGCGTACTACTTGGTAGTACATACATACATACATTACGCTAAATTGTACCACCATATAAAAATTATTGTATTTCATGAAATTTGTTTTTGCAACTGTAATTATATATTAATTGCATGGTTAGAAATGTGAAGACAGGGTAAATGCAATGGATCTATTTTTTAAGAAATTTTATTAAAAAAAAAGTTATTTGTGGAGTCACAATTATAATGTGCTCAAATTTTAATATATTTATCTACGATTTCATCATACTTCTATTAGTGATAAATGGTTTTAGTAAAAACACAAAATTACAAAGTACATATAATATTTATTTATTTATAGTTTTGGACCATTGTGGCATTACAGGAAGAATCTAATGCGCCACAATGGCCTACATTTGAAAAATAAAGTAATGTGGGATTTTATGTGTGTGAGTGAATTATGTAATGAGTTGAGGAGTGATGTACAAACAGTGGTACATATGAGTGTACACTGTTTGGGAGTTGGCAGAAGTGTGACGCCAACTGACAGTTGGTAGTAGAGCCGCTGGCTGGACGGCCACCGGTAGGTGCGTACGCGCACGTGTGTATACTTAATGTACAATAAACGTACATTGATTGACTCAACATCGTCTTTCATTATCTCTCCCGCAATCCTCCCTATATCATCGAACTCTACAGTAAAATGCACAAAATAAAAAGAAAAAGGCAAAAGCAGAAAAACATGATAAAAAAAATAACAAAAGAAAAATAATACATAAAAAAATGAACAATGATTAAAAAATCAAATAAATAAAATCCTCGAATCCTATTCTTAGTTTCATATTGAACAAAAGAAAAAAAGTACATAAAAATGTACACATATACATATACATATATATATATATATATATATATATATATATATATATATATATATATATATATATATATATATATATATATATATATATATATATATATATATATATATATATATATATATTATATAATTAAAAATTAACGTAGATAAGACCAAACTAATGTTCAATAGTTATTGCATGCCTGATAGCATCCCATTAGATGATAAACCAGTAGAAGTAGTAAATAATTATTTATATTTAGGTCAAATAATTGACATGTCTGGTAGTAAAGATGAAGAGATAAAGAGACGTATGAAATTAGGATGGAGTGCATTTGGACGGATGAATGCTGTTTTTAAATCAAAAATGCCACTCTGCCTGAAGAAAAAGATCTTTGATCAATGCGTTTTGCCAGTGATGACGTATGGATGTGAAACTTGGACACTGAACACCAAGATGCTACATAAAATCCAATGCACTCAAAGAAGTATGGAGCGCTGTATGCTTGGCATAACGAGGAAAGACAGAAAGCGGAACACGTGGGTGAGAAGTATGACAAGAGTAGTGGACATAGTGGATAGAGTGAAGAGATTGAAATGGCAATGGGCGGGTCACGTAGCTAGGAGGATGGACGAAAGGTGGACAAAAGAATTGCTTGAATGGTACCCGAGAGAATGCAAAAGGGTAAAAGGAAGACCGCAAGGAAGATGGGTGAACGAAATTAGGAAAATGTGCGGGGTGAGATGGATGAGTGTTGCGCAAAACAGAGACGGGTGGAAGCGTGTTGGAGAGGCCTTCATCCAGCAGTGGATGGTGAGTGGCTGTAAATGATGATGATGATGATATATATATATATATATATATATATATATATATATATATATATATATATATATATATATATATATATATATATATATATATATATATATATATATATATATATATATATTAAATTTCATTAGAAAATAAATTTAATGAGATCCTTGTGCTTGTTTCGAAGAACATAGTTTTTTAAAATTCGGTTCAAATTATGCGTGATAAACCCTGAAGTCTGGAGCTGCATTCAATATATTTCTATATTTATCTTTTTATTAATTTATTTATTTATATAATTTTAGCTATTTAGCTAATTTAAAAATACATTCTTATTTACTTAAATCTAAAATTTTAGATATAAATTTATATACACTGTACTTTATAGAGATGTCTTCTCGCACCTCCCAAGAATGCTTCCACGGTGTTAGAAGACCTGACGCACTCAGGGAAGGCATTGTACATGAGCACACCCCTGTGAAAGACACCACCAGCTGTCTTCTTTTTCCTTACTCTACCTACAACTAAATTATTCTTATTTCTAGTATAATAACTATGGATATCTCTATTTCTTAGTGTATAATCCTTAAAATACTTAACTTATGATCTAACTTATAAACAAAAGACAATGTACTAGGATTTAAACTATTTCTAATACTCATACATCCCAATTCATCTAACATACTTCAAATACCTCTCATAGCTTTATTTTATATTTTTGTGTTTTTCCTAAAGCTTGGCCATTTTAAGCATTGGCACAATAAACCACGTGTGGCAAGACAATTGTACTTATAGATTAAAATTTTACTTTTTCTACTTAAAATATTTCTTTACCTACATACATACATAAGACACCAAATGGTTACGAACCTCTGATATACAAAATGATTCATTGTTTTCGACGAGTTTCGAACAAGACTTTGAAGAGAGTTAAAGTTAATATTTATCGACGAACAAGAAGCGGTAAATCAACGCGTATATACATATGTACATACCCTACCAACAATTAAAGGACACTGATTCCAAAAGCCGACAAGTTCGCTTTGGGTATTTGAATATATTTGAATGGGGTCTACGTGACGAGACAGAATGTTAAATTACAGAAAACACAAATATCGGAAGGCAAAGATCGAAAATCGAAAGATCTTAAGTCGAAAGATCAAAATAAAATGGTGCATGGTAAACGGTACATACTCACTTAATTTGCGCGAGCAGGATACAACACGAACAAGAGGAACATGCTTTTCCTCCCGTATTCAGCGCGCGCACATTAATACGGGAGGAAAAGCCTGTTCCTCTTGTTCCTGTTGTATCCTGCTCGCGCAAATTAAGTGAGTATGTACCATTTACCATGCACCTTTTTTTATTGATCTTTCGACTTAAGATCTTTCGATTTTCGATCTTTGCCTTCCGATATTTGCGTTTTCTGTAATTTAACATTCTGTCTCGTCACGGAGACCGATTTGAATGTACTGGCAACAAATGCTTTCACCCTCCTGAGCAACGCCAGGTAATTCGACAAGTTGATATTTAATTGCAGCATTCTTAGATTTATTTTTGTCCCCTCCAGAAAGGGATTGTCTTACAATAAAATCTGACTTAAAAATAAACTCAATTTTAAATCATATTTTATTTAAATAATCCACTTAAATGAAACATTTTTGATAGATCTTTGCCCGTCAAGATTGAATATTCTGTTAAAAATGCATACTATCAAACTATCGTATGTACATATGTAGCTGTCTAATGTGTAAGTATGTAATTGCATCTCAAAATCATCTATGTAAAGTAATTTTTAATAATAAATATTCTTCAAATGTTATCAACGTATATTGGAAGAGAAAGAGCATAATAAGTCATAATTAAAGCATTTTTTATGCAAATTTTTATTTTTATACAAAATATATGTGTATATACATATGTATGTATGTACATAGTTTCATCACTAATATTTGCAATATATAAACAGATTTTTCCAGATTATTTCATTATTATTTACCATATTTTAGTAAGTGAGATAATTTTATATAATTATATAGGTATATAAAATAATCCAATCATAAAAATTAAAAAAAAAACTACCACCAAACTTAAAATTTTGAGATGCAATAATGTCCTAATATGTACATAAAATATAAAAATTTGAATACTTGCGGTAAAAAGATCCCATTGACATCTATGAATTGACTTTAAAACATTTTTTTTAAACTTATCTATGTATTTATTTATATGTGTAATACATATGTATTTTAAAATACATCAATAGATGTCATTCATCAGTTTTATTATTATTGTAAATATGTATGAATCTACAACTAATGTGTAATTTAGTAAAATTCAGATGTAACATCTAAATAATAAATCTAACATTAATGTTTATTCGTGTTTTTTTAAATTAAATGAATAGCGACATTTATCACATGTTTGAAAAAAAAAAAAAATAAATAAATATATATATATATATATATATTAAACAGTAGACAGGATGAAGGATTAATGTACATTTTTACTGTAATTCAATTTATGTTCACATAAGCTTGCTTCTCGAGCAAAATATATGCCGGCTTCAGATATCTGAAAATGATGATTAATTATAGTTCAATCATCAAGTCTATGTATATTTATATATATCAGACCCCTCATTTATTCCACATTTATCCCTGTTCTACCAATTACTATTGTAATGCTTTTTTATATACATTTACATGTATATAAAAAATGTTGTTCTTCTTTTAACAATATTCCCCTTAATATTGATCCTTTTTGTTTTTTTCCTTTTATTGCTTTGAATTTCTATTGAAACATAAATTTAAAACAAGATGATATAAAAACATGAAAAAATATTTAAAAAGAAAACGAAAAATTTGGCTTGAAATAGTTATATTTTAGCAAATACATTTACATATATACAAACATACAGAGATGTGTCTAAAAAAAATATTTATTTGTAAAAAATATTTGGAAACGGCGGCAAAGCCAATGGAATATATACAATATGATAAATATGGTTAAGTTTTGTAAAAAAATATACAGTTTCGATTATAATACATTATAGAATATAACAAATGCATTTTATTTAATTAAAATACAAAAATATTTAACAAAATAAACAAAGTAGAACTTAAGAATAATATTTAATATTTATTTAACATAGTTCTTCGGTATCTAAATATAATCGTTCAGATTCCTCTTTTATTATGATCCGTGGATGAAAACCACTTAAATTCACGGTTCAGGTGTTAAATATACTATCGAATTTATCAAAATATATCAAAACACATTTATGCTGCGCACTTTTTGGCGGTAGACAATATAAATAAATAAATAAAAATATCATTGGTCTTCAGTGCCGATTAAACTTTATACAAACCGATACATATGACTATGCATTCACTTATTAAAAATTACAAAAAAATAAATTTGCACTTTTTACATACAAGTGTTCAATAATAACATAAATGCCGTAAGTTGTAAACAATAATACAACATACATAATACATAAAACATTCCAAATTTAAAATACATATCTTCCATTAAATGAAAACAAAACATCAAATTAGATTAACATATAATCAAAATATGTACAGTAAAAAACATACATAAAATAAAAATAGTACAATAGAAAACAAAATCTTATAATATGGATCGATTATTAAAATTTTGTTCCTAACTCGCTGACAATCATTATTCATTAAGCGAAAAATAATACTTCGAATCAACAGAAACATTATTAATGTTTTGTTCTTAAGCAGGTATGAGCTGCAAATTAATTAAAAAATATTTAGAAGAAGAATTAACATTTTTGAAATACTCATATAATTCGATTTTATATTGATTTAGACCAGGCCTGGGCAAGCTTTTTTAGTGAAGGGCCAAATTCGATATTTTATATGAGTCGGCGGGCCGCATATATATGTATATATATTATTGTAGTTATTTAACGCACACACACTCTCACACATACATACATACATATATATATATATATATATATATATATATATATATATATATATATATATATATATATATATATATATATATATATATATATATATATATATATATATATATATATATATATACATACATACATACATACATACATACATACATACATACATACATACATACATACATACATACATACATACATACATACATACATACATACATACATACATACATACATACATACATATATACATATATATATATATATATATATATATATATATATATATATATATATATATATATATATATATATATATATATATATATATATATATAAAATTTGCAGATTTCTTCACGACGGTATAAATCTTTCAGATCTGTATCGCACTGTAAATCTAAAATTTCCAGTTGTAGTTCACCCGGAATGTTGTCAACATTAGCTTAAAACGGATCACGGATTATTGCTAGGCTGTTTTTAATTACTCGGAAGTCACTTAAAGCTTTGATGGTGTCTCCGTATTTTTTAATTTTACTTTTAATTTTAATTTTAATCAATATTTAATGATTTCAGTGTTGGGAAGTGATCCAGTTTCTTAATTAATATTTGACGTTGAAACACTTGAAGTTTTAAATTAAATGCATTCAAGCTTTTTATCGAATCGTGAGCATATACATTTTTAGCCTGTAAAATGCAGTTGAAAGTGTTCAGGTGTTATGATGTCCAAAGTAAAAGCAAAATCACAAAGCCAGTGATTGTTAGTGAATTCAGGAAAATCAGTTATATGTTTCATTTCTAAAAATAAAATGATATCATCCTTTAATTTCCACACTCTTTGAAGTACTTTCCTAAACTTAACCATCGAATATGGCTGTGAAATGGAATATCTGTGTACTCTGCATCAAGATCTTCAAAAAAGCTGATAAATTGTCTGTGTTTCACTACCCGTCACTACCTACCCTTGTTGGCCAGTCGAAAGATACTCACAAAATGGTCAAAAAAGGTTTAGGGATTATTTTTATGATTTAACACCTGGCGAATGGATGGTTCACAATGGAATTACCATGAATTTAGGTAAAAAAAAAAGCCCACTTCGTAGGACTTACCGCGCTAATTCGAATCGCACGATTTGCAGATAAGACTATCCGCACACAACCCAACCCCGTGACAAGTCACAAGTCGATAAATGTGATTGCATTATAATAAATTATACTCACGGATACATTATAATACATGGGATTGTATTATAATCACTTCACGGATATATTAAAAAAATTAATAAACACTATTTTAAAAAAATTGAAGAAAAATAAGTAATTTGGAAATAATCACGCGGGCCGCAGTTTGCCCAGGCCTGATTTAGACTATTTATTATATTTAATTAATCAGTTAATGAAGATTAGTCCGATTCAGATGAATCTGATTCAGATGAATCAGATTCATCTGAATCTGATTCAGATGAATCTGATTCAAATAAATATGAGGGACAGTTATCGATGTAATCACTTGGATATAAATGGGAATCTTCTCCTGCAAATATTTCGATTATTCTATGTTTTCTACGATCAACAGCAAGGTCAAGTGGAGATTTCCCTTGGCTATTGATGGCGTCAGTGTCGCCCCCATGTCGTAAAAGCGACTTTACCAAAGAATGCGAATCACATTGAACTGCCAAGTGTAGAGCGGTTTGGCCATGGCTATCCAACACATTCGAAAAGGCTCCGTTTTCAAATAAGATTTTAACAGCTTTTCTTAAATCTAACAACAAAGCAGGTACATCCAATGAGCTCAAATTCACGCCTTTTTCTTCCATGCATTGAATTAAACCTACATTATGAAATAAATCGTTTAGACCAATCATGTCATCAAAGTGGTACCAAGCTTCCATATTGACTCCAAATTCAATATACGCATGTTTAATCTGTGCGTAATTACTCAAAATTAAAATCAGCGGTGTGCATCCTTCGTTATCTTCCAAGTTTACGTCGATTTTTTCTTGAATGAAAAATAATACAGCGTTAACATTTCCGCATTCTGCAGCATAGTGCAAAGCAGACCTTCCAAACTTATCCTTAGCGTGGATACTCAATCCTTTCTGAATGAGTGAACTTAGAGTACCGCCATCACATTTCATTGAAGCGTAATGAAGTAGGGTTTTTCCTGAGTCGTCGACAGAGTGAATGTCGGCTCCATTTTCTAATTGTTTGGTGATATATTGAGGTTTGCCATAAAGAGCAGTGGTTAGAAGTACGCTTTTTGGACTATTTTTGGAATATATGTCCAAAAGCAATTCGAAAACGTCTTTTTCAAATATAGCTGCATAATAAAGTGCAGTATTTCCACGGTTATCTGCAATTTCGATATTTACGCCCTGTTTCAAAAGCATTTTACAGATGTCTGTGCTTTCGTTAAATACTGCGTAATGAAGTGGAGTTCTTCCTTTGCTATCGGCATAGTCGATATTGGCACCATTGTCTATAATCATTTGACAGATTTTATCATTTACTTTCAGCACTGCGTAATGAAGTGGAGTTCTTCCTTTGCTATCGGCATAGTCGATATTGGCACCATTGTCTATAATCATTTGACAGATTTTATCATTTACTTTCAGCACTGCGTAATGAAGTGGAGTTCTTCCTTTGCTATCGGCATAGTCGATATTGGCACTTTTGTCTATAATCTTTAGACAAATGTTTTCATTACCTTCCAGCACTGCGTAATGAAGGGGAGTTCTTCCTTTGCTATCGGCATAGTCGATATTGGCACTTTTGTCTATAATCTTTAGACAAATGTTTTCATTACCTATCAGCACTGCGTAATGAAGGGGAGTTCTTCCTTTGCTATCGGCATAGTCGATATTGGCACTTTTGTCTATAATCTTTAGACAAATGTTTTCATTACCTTCCAGCACTGCGTAATGAAGGGGAGTTCTTCCTTTGCTATCGGCAACGTATATATTGGCACTCTTTTCTATAATCTTTAGACAAATGTTTTCATTACCTTCCAGCACTGCGTAATGAAGTGGAGTTTTTCCTTCGCTATCAGTGTTGTTTAGATTGGCACCTTTATTTATTAAAAACTCAATTGAATTTTCATTTTCAACCATTATTGCAACGTAAATTGGTGTCTCTTTTTCTTTGTTACAAATATCTATATCGACATTAGAGTTTATCAGCATTTCCATGACTTCCAAATCGCTGTGATTAACAGCGAAGTGTAAAATACTATTTTCACCCGGACATAATTTTAATAGTAAATATCGGGGATTATTTTCACTTGCAGCTTTAATAAGGTCTTCACACAATTCCTTTTTTTTTAGAATAATAGCTTGTCTCAGTCTTGCATGAAGCATTAATTCCTCGTTGTTATTTGGCATTAATGCATTAACAACTTTTGGATGGCCATGAAGAATAGCAATATCTAACGCATTATATTTTCCATAGTCTCTAAAATCCGCAAGTGTAGTGTCTTTAGTGTACAGAAATTTTACTATTTCGTCGTGGCCATTGGATGCTGCAATATATAGCGAGTCCTTTTCTAAAATAGCTCCTTTCTCAAGAAGATACTCGACAGTTTTCTTATTGCCGTATGCGGCTGCTAAAGAAAGAGGTGTGCCACTCCACCTATTTTTTATATTAATATTAATATCTTCTTTATGACTGAATATTCTTTCTATCGTTGTACAATCATCGCGATATTTTGCCAATAATTGCAATGGGCTGCGATCACAAATGCTACATTTTGATATGTCATAAAAGTCCTTGATTAGCTGAGGATATTCACTCACATATTCCCAGACACACACAGTGTGCTCCTCAAACTGTGTGTGATTTAATAAATGTAATGCAATGCGCAATACGTTTTCTTCTTCATTTTTAGCCTTTAAATTTAGTCTTGTCACTTTCTGGACGAGACGATGTACATTTACTTTGCCGTCAATCAAATTGATTAATGAGTAGTCGTCTAAGATTTCTACTGCTTCTCTTAGTGTTTCAATATCCTCTTCTATTCTAAAAAACAATTTTTCAACTTGAATGCCTTCAGACGGCAGGTAGGCTATAATATAAAATATTTTCGTAGCAAGATCGCCGAAATTAACATGCATTTTTATTTGTTCCAGAGACAATTCCCAAGTTGTCCGTAAAAATTTATCATATGAATCATCTATTTGGTCGTGGTCTGATTCTATCAATAATAGTTGTCGTTTACAGAATAAACTTAAATAATCTGCAATCGTAAATTTTGTCATACTACTCCATTTGCCAGTTGTCTTATTTCTCCTCTTTATATAACCAACACTCAGCATGAGAGCCAACGGTAGTCTACCCAATTCCTCAGTCAATTTCCTTACATCTTCTTGATTTTCCCGATTTAAATTTTTGTTGACGTACTTAATAGCATCCTTTTCAGAAAACACTTCCAATGAAATCACTTCAAAGTCTCCACTCTGTCCTACGTCCCAATCTTTCCGTCGGGATGTTATTAATGTGTATATATTTCTGCTTCTTGCGTGTCCTTTGTAAATGTACTTTTTCACGACATCATAATCCTCAACGTTGTCCAATATAATTAATGATTTTCGTTTATCCTTATCTAATTGGGCATAGATATCCCTTACTATTTTGTGAATGCTTCGGTCTTGCTTCTGGCGTTCTCTTTCATTTTCTGAATCTTTTTTAACTTCCGTTTCTGTTTCTATACCCAACACCTTAGCCAAGGATACAAAAGATTCGTCGATGTTTTCAATTTTTTCAGATTTAATCATCACAATATTATGATAATATTCAGATTGAATGTCTGCATATTTCACAGCCAGTGAGGTTTTACCAACTCCACCAGGTCCAGTGATTGCGGCTGATTGAGAAATTATTGTCAACTTTTGTTTTTCTGTTAAAGCCTCGTGCAAGTTTTTTAATTCTTCTGTCCGTCCAGTGAATGTTTTGACAGGAGCAAACAACCCCAAAGTAATTTTTTTTACAGTCTCTTTCGTATGTTCCAAACTTTTAATTATTTTAGTGCTTTCATTTTGAATAGTATTTGTAATGTTTTTCTCGTTTATTTGAATTGCGCTTTTAATAGACTGTTCAAAAATATTTAATTCCTCACAGTAATTTTTTAATATATCTATTACATCTTGATATTTTCGATTTTCATCGTCGACTGATTTTAATCCTTCGAAATACTTTAACAATTCTTCAGTTATTTTTAAGGTTTTCTTTTGCACAAAGTCTCGGTCATAGTTGTTTATTATATTTAAGATTGTTTCATAATGTTGTGAATGGTTCTTTGGCTCTTTGTTATATTCTATGATATTTATTTTTAAATCTTCAGAAGTAACTGTGCAGTTGTAGTCTTTTGTCCAATTTTCCCCATGAAATGGTCGGCGAAAAAAATATTTTCCACAATCCGAATTATTTCTCTTAAAAAATTGTAATCCTTCACTATCCTTTACAACGATCCCAGCGTTCTCATACAAACTCGACGTAAGCCAATTTTCAGTTTTATATTGAATTTCATAGCCCGGAAACTTCTTCTTTCCATATGGAATAGGCTTATTAAAAATTGTCGTTGTTCCAACTTTGGTAGGAAGAATGTCAAAGAATTCTTCCTTTGATTTTCCGTACACGATATTTGCAGCTTCTAGTTTTAGTTTGTAGGAATCATTATCAGTTTTCTGTTCATGTTCAATGATGAAATTTAGAAATCGTTGAACTCCATCTTGAGCGAGCCTTTTCATGGCCCCCCGAGGTCCACGATTTGTAGTTACGTCCATAAATTGGAATTCGAAGCTCGTGAAAATTTCTATGGCAATTTTCACAAACAGTTCTCTCATTTCAGTCTTCTCTGCATGAAATGAATAAACAATATTTTCATATTTGTAAGAAGAATTCTTTTTATCCCACTGACTATACCTTTCCACAGGCTTAGACACTATCTTTGCAGCTTTGCTAAATTTTATTATTCCTAGCACAGTACCTAATACGTCCTCAATCATTTGAGGAGCTTCGCCAACTTTTTTAAGTCGACCCTCAATAATATCATAATGAATTTTCAGCACAAACTCCATTTCAGAAACAAAATAAGACACAAAATACCAAAGCCGTGATTTCTGAAATTCAGAATCATTATCACTATTATCATTGGATGAATTTTCAAGTGGGATTGAAGCCATTGTAGTGTTATTTTATAATTTCTAGAAAGATTTTCAGAATGCTTGGATTTATGTAGAAGTAGACTGGTGCAATAATCGTTGTGGAAGGAGACCCTGTAAAATCGAAATCTATTTTAACATTAAAACGATAAACCACCTAAGCTATGCTAAATTCAAAATTGTAGTTGTTTCTTACCTTTGAAATTGGCACAATCAAATGTCTTTGAAATGGGTGGAGTTTAGACGGTGCAAATATCGATGGAAAATTAGACCTGGAATTGAAAAAAGAATTAATATTTATATATTCACGTGAAGGAAAAATAGTTTAGTTTAGTTTCAAATTCACCCAAACAGATTTGGAACACGTTCATCGATTTAAAAAAAGGGGCCATAGAAAGAGGCAAATGGGTGGTTGGCTGTGGTCACTCCGATCTAATACATGATTCAGATGTAATTAATTTTAATAAGTTCGTTAATGATTAATCTCCTCTAGCTTCGTGTCGGATACATTAGCTTACTTTAATGGTAGCTAACCCCCATGTGTCGTTAAGATATCAAAACGACCTAAAAGAGTGGAAGTGGTACAAAGGCAGCAGCATAGTTCTGTTACGTCTACATAAGTCTTTATTTGTTTTATGTTAGCTGTATTCTATTCCCACGACCCTGCGAGACAAATTGCGTGCATCTAATCAACCATTGAAACGGTTCCCGGTAAAATTGGCTAAATATTCTTCCTATATATAATTGGCCAGGAAGGTGCATTGGGGTTACCTGTAAGGCCTTCCTGGTACAACGAAGTGGCCGACACTTAGTCACGGGTATGCGCAATCTCAATACCTTCACAAATAGATTTTGCAGAACTAGCGAAAGCACAAGAGGGGGACGAAGAGCTGCAGGGCCTAACGACCGGAAACACAAGCATGAGATTGGAGTCGGTACCTTGTGGAGGAAGCACAAATGCGATGATAGTTTGCGACACATCGACAGGGAGGAATCGCCCGTATGTACCTCAAGAATTCCGAAGGGTGATTTTTGAGATGATGCACAACGCCGCACACCGGGCATTAAGACCACAGTCAAGATGGTGACGCAGCGTTATGTATGGTCGAAAATGGCGACAGACATTAGAAGATGGACACAGACCTGTACGAGTTGCCAGAGAGCAAAAACCACGAGACATACACAGGCACCGATAGGAAGTTTCACCACGCCAACATCAAGGTTCGCTCATGCTCATGTGGACATAGTGGGACCATTACCACCATCCAATGGACACACATACATTTTGACATGTGTGGACCGCTACACACGATGGCCGGAAGCCATCCCAATCCCGGACATAAAAGCGGAAACAGTGGCAAAACATTTTTTGGAGGGCTGGATCGCCCGTTTCGGAAGCCCAGAAACGATTACGACTGATCAAGGGAGACAGTTCGAAAGTGAGCTGTTCAATGCCTTAAGCCAGCTGCTGGGTACCAAGCACAACAGGACAACGGCGTACCACCCACAGGCAAACGGACTAGTAGCACGATGGCACCGAGCACTGAAAGCAGCAATCAGATGCCACGCAACGGGGGCTGGATGAGAGCCTTGCCCATCGTATTACTGGGTTTGCGAGCAGCATACAAAGAAGATTTGAAGGCCAAAAGCGCTGAACTCGTATACGGAGAGGGTATACGACTCCCGGGAGAGTTTTTTACCGGAAGGAACGATCGCAAGGACCAACCGGAACTGCTCCAACAGCTACGGAAAAAAAATGCACTCCTTAAGACCGGTCCCACCAAGAGCAACAACGAGGGCCACTTTCACCCACAAGGACTTAAACAAATGTCCGGCAGTATTCCTTAGGACAGATGCTGTACGGCAACCGTTGCAGCAACCGTACGAAGGACCATTCGAGGTAGTGGAGAGAACCCCGAAAACATTTGTCATCAGGATAAGGCAAAAGGAAGTGAGGGTAACGGTGGACCGACTGAAACCAGCGTATGTGTTAAACGATGAGCAACCGACGCCGAGCACAACGACGACATCGAGCGTAACACCTATAAGGACAACCTCACCACCGCCGGCGAATACAGAAATCGTGAGATCAATGCCGCCGCCCACTCGTACCGGGAGAAGGAGGCAAATACCGATGAGGTTTAGACATAGCATAGCAAATTGATGTGGTGTACGGACCAGTATAACTTTTGCAGTTATATCTAGTATAATGCCATTATTGTAACTTATATGTTTTGATTAGCGCACTTTCACAGTCATGTCTAGTATAATTCCATTGTTGTAACTTATATGTTTTGAATAGTGTATTTTCACAGTCATGTCTAGTATAATTCCATTGTTGTAACTTATATGTATGTTTTGAATAGTGTACTTTCACAGTCATGTCTAGTATAATCCCATTGATGTAACTTCTATGTTTTGATTAGCGTACTTTCACGGTCATGTCTAGTATAATTCCATTAGTGTAACTTATATGTTTGATCAGCGTACTTCTACAGTTACACCTAGTATAATTCCATTTTTGTAACTTATACGTTGTGATCAGCGTACTTTCACAGTCATGCCTAATATAATTCCATTGTGGTAAATATTGTAACCTACATGTTTGATCATTGTAATTTTTGCAACGGTGTCACTGGAGGGGGGAGTACTGTGGAGGCTTGCCGAGCCAGTGGTCTTGGGGGTTGCCACACCGGCTTTTATGCAGGTTGGCAACACCGGGACAAGCGCGGTTCGGCGCGTCTGACAGACTCGGCGCCCCACTCGGTGTACGACAACCCAATAAACAACACACGCTCTATTATTTCAACACCCCCGTTACTACGAACACGACAAACCCATAAAACCACGCTCGCAGCATAACTAGGGCAGCGCGAGTACCACGAACAAAAGATGTGCACACGACACACGTTTATAAAGCAAAACGTTTATAAAGCAATGCAGCAACCTCCACCGGCAGAGTGAGCCTCTGGAGTTCAAACAGATCACTTCTCCGAAGAAACCTCTTCGTACATACAATAACCATTGTACCAATTGAACGCAAATAAACGATCCTCTTTCAAACTCAACTGAATTTCCATAGGCCGGGAAACGGTCGAAACCTTTCACTCGACCACCTGTCCTATAGAGATCTACCTTTATAATGTTTCCAAGTGCTTGCAGATGCCTAAAATCGATAAGCAATTTTCAATTTCAATGTTATCGTTATTTCTTTTATTTAGTAGGCAATTTGATGCTGCTGAAAAAAATTGAATCTTGTTCTCTTTGTTTAAACATAATAAATACTGTTACGTACGCCGCGGATTGAGCGAATTGCACTTACACCAACGGATATCTGTTATCGGATTAACTAAATGCATGCACTTACTTCCAAAGATTATATCTGGACTCTAAGTGCATTTAGGCTGAACAATGACCGTTATTAGTTATTTCTCAGAATCGGTACGGGGAGACCCAATGTCGTGGAAATACATATCCGAATACGTGACTATACAACAGGTAAACAGATTAGGCGTCCTGAGAGATCTACCCTTTATAAGGCGGTACGTAGGCGATATCAGATCATTCTGGACTGAGCAGGGACAGTGCGTGTAACTCCTTAATCATCAATAAATGCTGTGAAACGACTGTTGGCCTTTTACTTGGATCCTCCACCCACCCGTACGCAACAATACATTTAATGACTGATAATGAGTCCAAATTAACCGTAATTTCGGTAATTTTTTGATTAAATAACGGCTCACCAGTAATTTTCAATTTTTGAAAAAGGAGATATTTTCTTTTTTCGATTTCACTTAAAGCTTGAAGTATGATAATCAAGAATAACATGAATTTGGGACAACGGTGATGCTAGCTTTTGTGTGTGTTTAATTTAAGGAGTCCGCAAATTTTTTGGGAAATGGGCCGGTTCACGACTAAACTAATGTTCAATAGTTATTGCGTGCCTGATAGCATCTCATTAGATGACAAACCAGTAGAAGTAGTAAACAATTATTAAATTATTTATATTTAGATGAAATATTTGACATTTCCGGTAGCGAAGATGAAGAAATAAAGAGACGTTTGAAATTAGGACGGAGTGCATTTGGACGAATGAATTTTGTTTTTAAATAAAAAATGCCCCTCTGCCTGAAGAAAAAGATCTTCGATCAATGCGTCTTGCCAGTGATGACGTATGGATGTGAAACTTGAACTTTGAACTCCAAGATGCTAGACAAAGTCCAATGCACTCAAATAAGTATGGAATGATGTATGCTCGGCATAACGAGGAAAGACAGGAAGCGGAACACATGGGTGAGAAGTATGACAAGAGTAGTGGACATAGTAGATAGAGTAAAGAGATTGAAATGGCAATGGGCGGGCCACGTGGCTAGAAGACTTTAAGAAAGGTGGACAAAAGAAGTGTTTGAATGGTACCCGAGAGAATGCAAAAGGGTGAAAGGAAAACCGCATGGGGAGATGGGTACTTGCTTATTGCATGTCAGGTAAAAGTGTGAATTCTCGACAGGGTGGACCCTTTAGGCTCGGAAGCGAGGCTCGGTCGACCCGTTCCTTCCTGTGATTGGCTACTCTTTGCGATGCCAATAGTATTGCAGTGCCCTGAATTAACTCGACTTTTACCTGATGAAATGCTCCGACATTTACCGCATGTCATTTGGATCTACCTGTAAACCATACCGCAATGGAATTTGTGAAATTTGACATTTTTATTTCTTGTATAAAATATCACGATCAGGTCAAAAATTTTAATTATCTTAAAGATTTAAATTTTAAATCAATTTTTTTTAAATCTGCTCAATTTTTTCCTTGAGCCGGATGAAAATTTTCTCGCGTGCCGTAGGTTAGTGACCACTGGTGTAAATCAAAAATAATAAAAAAATGGAATTTCGAAACGGTTTGAGTTTCGGAAACGATAAACACGTTCCGTAACATGAGGAATTTGTAAAAAATAATAAAAAAAAATGCACTGCCACCAGTCTATTGAAGATTGTGAAAATCGTAAATTCACCAATTTTGAATGGCTTTTATATTTGTCTAAGCACCGCTTTAGTAGCTTGTTTTTATTTTATTCACCTAATATAAATGAAATAGTTTAATTTTACATTAAACGTATGTAGATAAAGGAAAAGCCTTCACATGGAATACTTTTGCACATAGTTATATGTAGTATGAGAAAAATCTCGAACTTTGTCGAATTTTCAATAAGGAAAAAATAATAAAACATCATTATTTGTCAGACTTCCAAATAATTCAACAACAAGCGAAGAAAATAATATATTTCACAGGGAAAGATGATAGGATAATTAAAAAGAGTAAGCAGCGATACAAATTTAACTAAATATATTTCTTTCGGTTATAAGAAAATATAATTATTTACAATATAAACATAGATATTCCACAAAGTAATAATTATATGTATGTATAAATGTATATCATATTAAAAAAATAAGGCATATTTCAGGTAAATTTAATTTAAATTATTAATATTTATTATACATACAATTGACTAACATAAGCGTCATTGCATATGACTCTCGATACCATTATTTTTTATTACAATTTAGCTATGTATATGTATATATCATAAAAGTATAAGTAATGGTAATTTTTCTGATTATAAAATTATTACACTTATTGTTCGATACAATAATGAATACTTCATATACATATTATATTCAAGACAAATTCAACTACAAAAACCAGTAGAAAAGCTTTTATATGTATGTATTTTATAACATAATACATGCAATCCTCGTAAGTGCATAGACATTATGATAAAAATATGTAGTTTCAATTTTAGCGAAATATTAAATATATGTAAGGATAAAAAGAGAGGGGGGGGGGGGACAAATTTAGCATTAAATTAATAGCATATTACAGATTGTGCATATTGATCTTGGTAAATTAAAATTAGATAATAAAGAGGAAAAAACATAAAGCAGTATTGTCTGCCACAACAATATAATAATTGCGTGACCTAACCTAAAAATTGCACAAGCAATGTATTCAATCTAAATCACATATTACATACGTATAATATTATATTAAAAAATGGTATCTGTATTGATTTGAATCGTTTCAAAATGAATATTTATTATGATATCAAGTGCTTACAAAAAATGCTGAAATTGATTGGCAAGGTTTTACCAGCAGCGAGGCAAGAATAATTAAAAAAGCTTCGTTTAATCCCTCGAATAATAATTTTAATGCAAAATTAGACTAGATTTAATCGCACATATTTATTAAATTGCCAATTCTTATGCAAATAAATTGCTTCATAAAATTATTATTAACAAAAGAAAGAAAATTTCCTCAATGCAACAATAAATTTTCCAAGCCCGGTGACCCCAAAGATACTGTAAAATATAAATACAATATATTTCTTAGAAATATGTAGCACCAAATACATGTCATATTAATATAGTAAATATATAATTAACAGTTTTGTGAGACGAACAAATATTACACAAGCATTAGGATCTCAAATGGCTCCCACCAATTACATTAATAATAAAATGATTAAAACTAACTTTTTTCAATAGCTCCTTTCAATTTTAAGATCCCAGAAAATTGCCAATTAAAAAAATTACTCAAAGTATAATACATTTATTGAAAATAATGAAAACAGTCTCATTGCGTTTTAAGTAATCGCTCAAATTAACATATGTATGGCTGTATAGTATTTTTCTAAGGCAAATTATATTTATCAAAATTAAAAACACATACATTGTACATACATATGTATGTATGTACAGTAAACATGTATATACATATATAGATATATAATCCTGCACTGAAAACCCAATTTGAAATTATCTTAAAATATGGTCATCATTGAAATTTAACAAGACATTATTTTAATGATTCTTACACTTTTTATACAATATTAAGTTGTATAACAACAATTGTGAAAAGTATTGACTAAAATGGCAATATTTATGTATGTAGATGAATATATATTTATATGTATGTATATTTAATGTGTATATGTCGAATTTAAGCACGCATTTATTTAATAGTTACAAAATAGTTTTGTGACTCACTTAAAAGGATAAAAATGAACGACATTAACTTAAACGGAAAAAATACAATTGACTTATATTTAATAACTCCAATATTTATAGTCAATGATTATTGATTGCAAGATTTATCCCCAGCTTTCTAAAATAGGGTCGCTACCATACAAACTAAATCAATTACGTATTTCTTTAAAAGTATTTGAATTTATTTATCGACAGTATAAATAAATAATTTTTTTTAAGTATTAGAGATTAGTTAGATAACGTTCAAATGTCGAAAGAAACATTTGATTTGATGTTACATAAATTATTATAAATTAAATTTCTCTCTACATCTTTGATTAAAAAAGTTATTTTAAATAAAATGAGAATTCTTAGTAACATGCTGGAATTAATGATGTAAATTAACTAAAAACTACATATGCACGATTTAAAAATCATTATCCCAGCCGGAGAGATCGTCCGGTGGCGGTCCATCTGTGATCGGTGGATATTCGTCAAAGTTTTGAGTATCGCTCGGAGAATTGACGATGGGCAAAATGGGTGGTGGGAGTGTTCTTTGGGTCAGACCCTCCCAATTGAAGCCATCGAACCACCTGAAACAGTCACAAGTCAGATGTATAGCAAAAGGAAGAAAAATCATAGCACAGATGTAACACAATTACACGCATACTTGTGCTTCTGAATCTCGGAGATGCCGCCTCGTTGATATCCCAACCGCTCGGCCGGATTATCCCTGCACAGCTTCTTAATAAGGGCTGTGGCGTTTCGAGTGATGTTTCTAGGAAATTCTACTGCGTCGATACCCTTCAATATTATATTGTAGGTTCTCATGGGATCCCCGCCAGTGAACGGTGGATTTCCAGTCAACAGTTCGAACATCAACACTCCTGAAATTGACAAAGTAGAGTCACACGACGTTTATGTGATTCGATTTTGATCCTTGGTTTGATTGGAACTGACCTAGTGACCAATAGTCGGCACTGATGTCGTGTCCTCGGTTCAAGATAACCTCGGGCGCTACGTACTCCGGCGTGCCGCAGAAAGTCCAAGTCTTCCTGCCGGACACCAGCTTCTTGGCGAATCCGAAATCTACCAGTTTCACATAGCCTTGACTGTCCAGCAAAAGATTTTCCGGTTTCAGATCCCTGTTTATATTTCAAATATTATTATTAGTTTTATACAAAATACATATTCACTAACATCCACAGAGACATCTATGGTCAAATTTGTACATTTGTAAATTAGCACATTTTATACAATTCAGCGAAATTGAAGATTGCTGAAAACTCGACATTTTCGTGAAGATGGGTAAAGTGCACAATTTTTTGGAACCGTTACAATGAAAATCAGAAAAATAGGCAAACGATCGACTTGGAGTCACAAATCCAAGATCTGGCCAGCAGAAACCATTGGGATTTGAACCCGTGACCACTTTGTTTAAAGCATTATATGCTAACCACTAGTCTATAAACTGCTGGTTATACGCTAACATTATATGCTAATCACTAGTCAATATTCTTGGTGCCCAAAAGCTGTACAATGTATGCGATTCATTATATCCCTGATATATTTTTGATTACTGCCAAACTATGTGGAATGAAGTTAAGTCACGTTTCATTTCCAATACGTAAGTTTCACGTCTAGCGTGCGTAGCTCTGGGTTTTTTTATTATTTTGACTTAACCATTGTCAGAAAAAATATAAGCCAATATGGAAAACTGAATGATTCACCTATAAATTATATTTCTAGAGTGCAAGTAGTGGAAAGCTTCGACCACGCAAGCCGTGTAAAACCTGGTCGTGGAATCGTCGAAGCGACCTGCAAAAAGCGATCAGCCAAGGTTAACAATTTCATTAAATATATGTATGTATTTACAACAGCAACGTATCCGAAAAACACTGAAAGACAACCTCTGTCCCTGAGAATAGTCCACAGCTCTCCGCCGAGACAGCTCTCCATCAGCATGTACAAGTACTTCCGGTCTTTGAACGTCTTGTACAACTTGACTATGAATTCGCAATTGGCCTCGCCCATTATCTGCTTCTCGCTCATTATGTGCTGCTGCTGACGTGTCTCCACGATCTGAGCCTTCTGCATCTGCTTCAGGGCAAACGAACGGTTCGTATCTCCGTTGATCTGGACCAACTCGACCCTGCCGAAGCCTCCGACGCCCAAAGTCGCAATGATTCTCAAATCGGACAACCTCAGGGCTGCAAACTCCTCGTTCAACCTACAAATAACCAAACAGAATTCAAGTCTTACATTGCTAAAACAATCCTTTAACCGAATAAATGATCTTACCGTGAAAATTGATCCTGAATGTAGGCATAACACAAATATCATATTTTTAGTACGACAAATTTAAGTTAGTTTCATAGATGTATTTTAAAAGAATGTACCTTCTACGACTGTCTCCTTCGTCCTTGTACTTGGTCCTAATTTCATCTAAGCTCGATATGAGCTGGTTGAATGTCTCTCGGTCGATCACCAGACAGGTGACACCTTCGGGAGAGTCACAGATGATGTTGGCCGTCCTCAAATCGTCTCTGAAATAAGTTAAAATCAAAATTAAAAATAGTATACAATAGTTTTTCTTTTAAAATCATTCTTATTAATATCTTAGTTTTGGTAATTAAAACAAACTATGATGTTATATTATTATATACATAAAATCAATATCAGATGAATATTCGAGTGTTTAATGTGCCTCATAAAAAGCTGTTTCCATTCATATTGTATAAATGGGAATTAAGTCAATTAACTGACCCTTGAAGAGCTTTTTCACCGAAGAAGTCACCCTTTTCTAAGATCCTGATGAACTTTTCTTCAGTGCCATTAGGTTGCTTCATAGTTACTTTGACCTACAATGGAAAAAAATACAGCATTTATAGAAACTTATACACATATATTATTAAATTTATATATTCAGATGCATCTATATTCAATTCAATTCATTATAATCCCGTTTAAGAATCAAACTGATTCAAAACAAACAATTTAACCGAAACAGGTACTTAACTTTGGCCAGTTCTTTAAATTCTTATGACAAACGGTATAATAGATGTATTATTTTTAGCAAACGCTGCAAAAAAATTTAAAATTTTGCCACCTAAATAATTACATTGCATTATTCTTCAATGAAATCTCATTCTATGCAATTAATTAATACAAAAAAAGGATATGTAATTCATTACACGTACGTAGTTAAGTGTATGGAAAAAAAAATTAAACAACTTTTACTTTCTCCGCTGTAAAAACAATCGAATTACTGCGTTTTGGAACGCAATTTATCGTTTATATTCAAGATATACATAAATATGGTTTATACGACGGTTATATTGAATAATTTAACTGCTGCCCTTGAAACGGTTTGATAATAATTGAAATATTTTTCACACAATGAAAAAATGATCAGCTATAATATATAGCAGCACTAATTCAGATGCACTTATCATGATTTTTGTTGTTTTTTCAAATTTGGACACTGTTTCAATGAAGTTTTACTATCAAAAATGCACTATAATATGTTTAAAATAATAAAGAAGAGGTCAAATTCTTAAATAAGTCATTCAATCGGCTCAATATTATCAAAATATGGTTTGAAATTATTAAATTTAAAAGAAATTGTACCCGTCGGACAATATATTTGCTTTACGCACCTGTCCTTTGGAGATGATGAAGAAGGTGTCTCCTCGTGCACCCTGTCTGACGATGTAGTCTCCCTGCTGATAATGAGTTTCCTCGAGTACGTCCGATATCTTGATAAGAGTATCCTCTGGCAGCTTCTTGAATATCGGCACACTGTAAAAATAACAATATTTAAAATTTTAGCACTTCCATCAACAACAAAAAATGTATACATCCATATAAAATATACTATTATCAAAATGTATAAAATTCAAAAGCAATGACTTAATACACATTATATTTATTTATTCACATAAAATTTATAATGCCATTACAGGTTTCCGCAAAGCGATACCTATGGCCCGACTTGTACACTTGTTATATACATTTATAGCTTCATCATAAATTTGAAATTATCATATCATATATGTATAATAGCGCTATTCTGCGTGTCTGTGTGTCTGTGTGTGTGTGATATCGCTAGTGGAAGTATAATAGTCGTTTCAATTCGACATATGTATGTACGTCACAGTTATTACACCGCGAACAAAATGTACGAATATAATAACGAATCAAAAAAAAAACCTGTATATATACTTTTTGCTACCAATATTTCCTCTAGGAAAATAATAATCTATTGAAAATTAGTTTAATTGGTGTTTTATTTTATTTTTATTTTTTACATATACATATTACAGGTAAACTCAATAAGGAAGGCCTTAAAGGTAAACCCCAATGCGCCTTCTTGGCCAATTACAAATTACAATGCAGCATTTTTATTACAAGTCGTTGAATTACGAGACACTGAAAAACTCGCAAATCAACGAGACATCTACGAATTGTACATAAATTTTATTGTACATTAAGCATACTTCAAATAGTGGTGACATAGTAGGTAGGAAGGATTTATAGCCAATTTTTTTTTAAACGGGAACCGTTTCAACAATGAAATCAGAGAAAATTGGCAAACTCTGATAGGAAACGATCGACCTGGAGTCACAATATCCAAGTCTGACCAGCAGCACTACAGATGTACTCAGAAAAATTCTTTCCCAATCGAGGCCAGCTCATAGGATCGAACCCGGCGGCTCTCGGTGTTAAGCAGAAGCTTAACGACCGAGCTATGCTGTTGGATGTATATGTATGTATATACAAATATACCAGGAAGGCCTAACAGGTAAACCCCAATGCGCCTTACAGGTCAATTACAAACAATGCAGCATTTTTATTACATAAGTCGCTAAATTACGATACACTGAAAACTCGAAATTATTGATACATCTATGAATTTGAACATAAATTTTTATTGTACATTAATTATAGTGTATATAATCATATAGTGGTGACATAGTAGGTAGAAAGGTTTTTAGCCAATTTAATCAGGAACCGTTTCAGCAATGAAATCAGAAAAATTGTCAAACAATGATAGGGAATGATTGACCTGGAGTCGTAAATGTCCAAGTCTGACCAGCAGCATTACAGAAAATACCTGGCGTCCTCTCGGCGCTAAGCAAAAGCCCAACCACCGAGCCATACTGCTGGCTATATTGTTTATATTTTTATATTGTTTATATTTTTATATTGTGTATATGTAGGTAGGTAGTTTTTACCTGTAATACACCCTGAAAATTTCATCGGGTCTATCACTCAGCATACATAAGCAATTTATATTATCTGGTCTGTTACTGAGAGTTGGCGCGTTCTCATAGTCACGCACATGCGCGCGAAAGAGACAGAGCGTATTTTTATTATTGAATGCAGTGTGACAGCATGCTATGCACCTATTCACAGACACTACACAAGCGCATTTGTTCGCGCCAACTATCGGTAACAGACCTATAATATAAATTGCTTACGTTACGCCATATAAAAAATACATAACGGTAATTTGATTTAGCGAGTATTTGATTGATCGATCCGTTCAAAGGTTTTTAATAAACAGCTTAATATCAGCATTTTTTTAGATTTTTAAGAGAAAAAATTTCACTTCCGGTTCACCCAATTTGATAAATTTTTTTTAGAATTGTATTCAGTATAGGGATTATAATTTTATTATATCGTGAATATAGAACGATTTTAAAAGGTCAAAAAAAAAAAATTTTTTTGATCAAGAGTAGGTATGTTACTACAGATTTCGGTAAGAGGAACTTCATTAAATTTATTTTAATAATTAATCTTAATATGAAACTTAAAGATATAAATTTTGAATTTGATACGCTCAAAACAAATGTGAGCAAGTAGATTTGTGATCTAACTTTTCGACTTAAAACTCATTTATTATTCCATGAATGACTTGAATGATAATGTTTGCACATCTTCAAATTATAAAACACATGTTCGCGCATTAATGAGACAGCTGGACTAATATTTGACTGAAAAGTGACGTCGAAAAAGATCGCATCATTCGGTAACACATGTGCACATGTTTAAATAAAAATACAAAGATGACAACATGATCTGCAAAAACGTTACAGCCTCGAATTCATAGAGAGAGAAATTATGAAACTAAAGGTGTAACAATAGAAAAAATTCGGATGTGACCAACCCATGACTTTATGTATTTGAGGAATATGACAAAACAAAATTCGATAATTAAACATACACACACGTTCGTTATGAGAGCGTTTTCGAGCGCAAATGTAGGGAAACTTACACAAGACATAAGTTCTAATTCCGGCTGTCGGATTTTGTTCGAAATTGTTTTAAGAAGATAAAAATTATGTAAAAGGTCAAAATAAAATAATAAAATGTTGTTTTAAAAAAATACTACTTCCGGTTTACGAATTCTGACCAAAACCTTATGTACTCTAAGTTAGTACATAAAGAATACAAATATAAATTTTCAGCTTGATACGTTCAGGGGTGTGGAAAGAATCGTGGTCGCAACATTTTTGACCTTTCTAAGAGGAAAAAATCCCACTTCCGGTCTCTTAAATTTAGTGATTTTTTTTTATTTTCATCACATTGATACAATAATTATACTTGAATTTTCTCATGAAGATCACACATATTTAAAGGGTCGAAAAAAATAATGTAAGAAAAATCAAACAAGAGTAAACTGCCACTTCCGGTTGACGGAACTTCAATAGATTTTATATATTAATTGATATTAAACTAAAATTTCCAGATATGAAAATTCAATTCAATACATTGAAAGTAGGGTGAAGAAGAAGAATTTTTTCGTGAAGAGCACACATGTTTAAGAGGTCGAAAAAAATAGTGGAAAAATAGTCGAACAAGAGTAAACTGCCACTTCCGGTTGAAGGATGCTTATCAAATTATATACATAACTTGGTATTAAGCTTAAACTTCTAGATATGAAATTTCATTTCAACAAACCAAAAGGTTTCTGAGAAAAACATAAAAAAAACCTCGATTCTCTAGAGTAAAAGTATGTACATATGTACTACTTCTGGTTCAGGTAAAAATATTAGGGTATGCAATTTATAATTTCTATTACCTGTAAAAAAAATGATTCAGTCTGATTCGGTTAGCGGTTTGGGCGACAATTGAATTCAAAAGCTTAAGAAAAAGAGGACACCTATAAGGGGAGGTACCATTTCCGGTCAATTTAAAAATTTGAAAAAAATTTACGTCGTACCTGTAAAAATTTTAGTATCCGGTAATAAGTTTCAGTTCAATAGGACGAACGGTGTTCAAAAATCCCCAAAATACACACAGACACACACACATATTTTCTAGATCATGAAAACGTGATCGATTGTGAGTTCGAATCAGTCAAAATGTCGAGTTCGAATTTTCCCATGATCACAAAACTTCATCTATTGTTACTACGTACACAGATAAAGACGTAAAAAGACAGTAAAAGTACAAAGTTATTTGTACACACACTTGGACCCGGGCCAAACCGTGCAAGTTTGTTGGCAGAAAAAACGTATGGAAATGTGAGCGACAAAGAAGTTGACGGGTGTGGCACGCTCCATTCGACTGCATACATTGTTCTGGTCGCCCTCAACAAAGTCGCTCGCAAGTCGCACGGTGTGGCCCGGCTCTTAATAAGATAGAGACGTCTAAAAATTTTAAATCTTGCACTCAGATTGCTAGCATCCAAATAATTATGACTTTTGTGTTTATAAAGAAAAGATGAGTGTTGCTCCGTATATGAAATGATGTTTGATTCTAATAAAAACAAACTGGTTCCAATAAAATCACTGTTGTGTGGTTATTATGCGCGTCAGAACGGCCTGTACTGTTATCTAGCGACCGGTCAAGGATCAGCATTCGCTGCACAAAAGAAGACCATTGTTTTGATTGGTCGGTGATGCAATTGCAAAGTTCAACTCGAAACAATTTAATGCAAAATCAAGAGACAGAAAGTTCCAAAGACAGAAAGAGAGATAGTATGCCGAATAAATTGTGCATAATTAAAATGTCATACTATGGAAATGTTATTAGATATGATAATACATATATTTATTATTGAGGATAATAAATATAATTGCGTAAACAACGCGTGACGTAATATTCTAATGAAAGAATTAATCGCAGATTCATATACATTTACCACATGTCTAGTATGTACTACCAAAAGTATAGGCGAAAACATACTGAATGGTACGTGGTATGTGTTTTTATTAGATACTTTTAAAAATTGCGATAAAAATGCAGCACCCTTAGCCCATATATGTACATACATGGTACACAGTCCAAAAAAAATCACCCCCTGGAGTGTTTGCGGTGATATTTTATCTATGTATTTATTCTTGCTTGACAATGATCAATGACGGCGAATCCCATTTTTGAAGAAATGTGAGGGAAATATGTACTCTGCACGTGCAACTACACCCGAATTCGGTTTGGGGAACACCCACTGTCACAGCGGGGAGCCAAGGACATGACGTTCCGTACCACTCAGTGTGCTTTCGCCCGATCAAGCTGCGGTACGCGTCAGCTAGCACAGACCGGTAACTGCACGAAATAGCAATACGAAAAGTATTCTTTGGTACATTCTATATAGACACATTCATATACGAGTACGTGGCGTAACAGCAGTAGCCGATAAAATATATTCATACTATACAGCAGTACATGTCACCGTAATGTTTCAAGCAAAACCGGGTTTTTTTTGGCCATTGTGGAAATATTCACATCATAGTAGCAAGTGCACGCGTACTAACGAAAGTGCGCATGCGTATATGAATATTTTCGGAAACGTCATATTGTGACAATATTGACTTGACGATAAGCAATATTGTGCCATATCTTCGCGCTCTGTCACAGCGGGGAGCCATGGACATGACATTCCGTACCACTCAGTGTGCTTTCGCCCGATCAAGCTGCGGTACGCGTCAGCTAGCACAGACCGGTAAGTGCACGAAATAGCAATACGAAAAGTATTCTTTGGTACATTATATATGGACACATTCATATACGAGTACGTGGCGTAACAGCAGTAGCCGATAAGACATATTCATACTATACAGCAGTACATGTCACCGTAATGTTTCAGGCAAAACCGGGTTTTTTTTGGCCATTGTGGAAATATTCACATCATAGTAGCAAGTGCACGCGTACTAACGAAAGTGCGCATGCGTATATGAATATTTTCGGAAACGTCATATTGTGACAATATTGACTTGGCGATAAGCAATATTGTGCCATATCTTCGCGCTCTGTCACAGCGGGGAGCCATGGACATGACATTCCGTACCACTCAGTGTGCTTTCGCCCGATCAAGCTGCGGTACGCGTCAGCTAGCACAGACCGGTAAGTGCACGAAATAGCAATACGAAAAGTATTCTTTGGTACATTATATATGGACACATTCATATACGAGTACGTGGCGTAACAGCAGTAGCCGATAAAATATATTCATACTATACAGCAGTACATGTCACCGTAATGTTTCAAGCAAAACCGGGTTTTTTTTGGCCATTGTGGAAATATTCACATCATAGTAGCAAGTGCACGCGTACTAACGAAAGTGCGCATGCGTATATGAATATTTTCGGAAACGTCATATTGTGACAATATTGACTTGGCGATAAGCAATATTGCGCCATATCTTCGCGCTCTGTTATGTATGTATATGTAAGCCGATTTTGCCTTGCACTCGGCCAAAAAAAGGCGCTGCTGTATAATATGAATAGAAGTAGTATTTTCCGTACACTGCTATAATATTATCAGACCGTTCCGGAAAATTTCGAATTAACGGAAAAAATCGGGCTCGAAATGATTCCCCAACATTCGTCAACAGTGATTGATGATGGTGATCTAACTGAACGAGTAACGGATGTTGTACACGTACGATTTCGTATGCCATCGATGTATGTAATTCGAATTTGTGACGAGGTTAACGCACCCGCAGCGAAAGGGTTAACGAATCAATCGATTCCGGTGACAGCTGTTCAAATTAATTAAAAAAAAAAAAAAAACAGAACAAATTCTGTCATACATATGTATTTACATACATATGATTTGAGGTTTGAGAGTCATCTTTACATTGGCGTGTCATAATCAAAGATGGCACAAATTATTAATTATATATTTTACATTAAACACGATATATATGGTTAGCATTAAACAAGATAAATACAAACAACGATCAACATCCGCAGAGACATCTATGGAAAAATTTGCAGCATTTATACAAATCAGCGGAAAATCGAGATGCTGAATAGTTCGAATTTTGCGAGAGAGGTAGGATAGGGATGGTAATTTATTGGAACCGTGTCAATGCAAATCAGATAAATCGGCAAACTCTGACAGGAAAGGATCAACCTGGAGTCACATATCAACAAATCAAGTGGTAAGCATATTATGCTTTCGAGCAGTGGTCACGGTTCGATTCCCACTAGTAGCTGTTGGCCAGACCTTGATTTGTGACTCCACGTCGATCGTTTCCTATTTGCCAATTTTTATGATTTTCATTGAAACGGTTCCTATACAATTGGCATCTCCTTTCCTATCACTCTTGCAAATCTAAAGTTATTCAGCGTCTTGAGGTTCGCCGATTTGGACAATAAAATGCTGTAAAAAATTCTCCAAAGATGTCTTTGTGGATGATGTTTGTATGAATTCACACTGTATTGATTGTATTGATCGTATTGTATCTGTATTAGTACACTCGTCGCTTTGGAGCGATCTATTAAGGCGAGTGTACATGGATTGAAATAAAATAGTACATATGCTACAATCCAAGTGTACATTTTGTTCGGTCATGAACATACTAGTTTGTTCATGCACAAACCAATCTGGACAGTTATAGTGTACGCAAAATAATAAATTGACAAACGAAATAATTTGTTCATCCACAAACTATTAGACAAACATTTAAGTATTCTCAATCATTTGTGGATGTGTGCTTATTCTTGGTTGCATTATTAAAAAATATAGAGTGAAAAAAGGAAAACTTATAGGCGTTTAAACAATTAAAATCGAAAAGGGAAAAAAAATCGATCGGAATGGTGTGGATAAATCCGGCAATGTAGACAATAGACGTCACCGAGATAGATGAATGAGTATTTTAAAACGTGTCTATTAAGATTATTTTTCACCATCGTAATGGCGGACTTCATTTCCACATATGTATATTGATGACCAAACCGAGCAAAATAGCAAAGTGTGAAAACGATCGGATAAGAACCCAAATTTCGTCAGACGAAAAAATCGAAAGTGAAGTAAGAAGAGGCTAGTAATAAAAATGAGCGAAAACAGGAATTATATCAACGTTTTAATGTGGCTTCCATAGGATTTTCCTTATACATTTTTGACGTTTTAACATCTCAAAGGTTTTGACAGCTCAAAATACTACGTCACTTGGTGAGTCTGTTTACAGATAGATTTTGACTGTGAGAACTTAAACTAAAACCAATAGGTTCACGTATGAACAAACTAGTATATTCATGAACAAACTAGAGTGAGCACTTAGGGTCTGACCGCACTATGTGACAACCGAACGATTCGACACCTCACAACAGTACGCGTCCAAATATTGTTTGTATGAAATTGTATGAGACATAACGCACTGCGCGACAGTCGCATGACGTAGAACGACACCGTGGGGCAAAGTTGACTTTTCGACCAACTTTGACGCAAGGTGTCGTTCGCGACGTGACGCAAGTGTCGTTGAGTGGGGTTGCCTTGCGACAATGATTCATATCGTGACTTTGAAATAGCATGTAGCCATCATCTTTTGGTTTTTATCGATTGTTCTTCTTTCTGGCATATAATAGCATCCGTTTCGTCCATCTTGCTCCGAGGTACCAAACGAATGATTGATATAATTTACTGCGTAGTGTCGCATCGCTGTCGTTCAAGTGTGGCTTACCTAATATTGTCGCACACTGTTGTGAAGTGTCGGATCGTTCGTTTGACGCATAGTGCGGTCAGACCTTTAGACTGTAACATATACCTACACATATTGTTTATTTAGAATATTTTTATTTGTGCCATGGTGCCATGACAGGTCACCCTAAATTGACACAATAGGTAACTTTTTATACAGATATATTAATAAGAAACCGCAAGCATATGCACGCTTGCAGCAATCAAGAAATTCGGACTAGCCGAATTTGCGAGAGAGGGAGAGGATGCCGATTTTATTGGAACCGTCACAAAATTTTAGCTAGATATGTAAATTGGCATAAATCTAATAGGAAATGGTTTATTTGGGTTTGACCATTCAGATATTTTCGACAAGAATGGACGCATTCGTCAAGAAAATCGAATATATTTTTCGATTCGGGCCGGGATTTGAACCCACGACCTCTATATGAGTGAACAACACATCTAAAAGATGTCATTCATATACAGATGTATGTCTGTATACTTGTATAGGACGCGAGTATGATGTCATTATATGCATAATTGTAGACAGGCGAGCATCTATCATACGAAAGCAATCCATTACAGGCATAAGAAGATGGTAATTGCAGATTCGTTCCAGTTTCACTAAAAGTATCATTAGTATCGAATGGGTATGCAAATGATCATTTTGGTGATTCCGTTCTCCGCCATCTTTCGTGGAGATGATATTTTAGTCCACATAGTAGTTAGTTAGCGGTAAAACACGACAGAGGCATACTTTGAGCCCGAAATTCGATCCATTGCACTCGAAAATCCAAGCGTTCTAATTTAAGATGGATTCGAATGTACAAATAAAGCTGAACGTTCGTTTGTTTGATTGTTTTTCCGCTATGCAAATCTACGGTTTTTGGTCGAACCGTCGATTTTTTCATATTTCATGGTTTTTAGAAGGAGTCGGGGCATGAAAGTCGTTTGATATCTCACCTTATATTTTTTATTTCAATCAACAAACTCGTTGCTCCAAAGCAACGAGTGTACAAATACAATTAATACAAGCATTTTATACAATGCGAATTCATACAAACTTCATCCACAGTGACATCTATGGAGACATTTTTGCAGCCTTTTATTATTGAAATTGGCGAACGTCGAGACGCTGAATAACTTCAGATTTGTTAGAGAGATTGGAAAGGAGATGCCAATTTACAGGAACTGTTTCAATGAAAATCAGAAAAATTGAAAAACTCTGATAGGAAACCATCGATCTGGGGTCACAAATCAAAAAGTCTTGCCAGCGTGCAAATAGTGGAAATCGAACCGCGACCATTCTGCTTAAAAACATAATAGTTTTATTTCTTATTTCAATCGAACATGTACCCTCGCCTTTACAGATCGCTCCAAAGCAACGAGTGTACTAATACAGATACAATACAATTAATACAAGCATTTTATACAATGCGAATTCACACAAACTTCATCCACAGTGACATCTATGGAGATATTTTTGCAGCATTTTATTATATGGAAATTGGTAAACTTCAAGACGCTGAATAACTTCAGATTTGTTAGAGAGATTGGAAAAGAGATGCCAATTTACAGGAACCTCTTCAATGATAATCATAAAAATTGGTAAACTCTAAAAGGAAACGATCTACCTGAAGTCAAATAAGGTCTAGCCAACAGCTACTAGTGGGAATCGAACCGTGACATCTCTGCTCGAAAGCATAATTTGTCAACCACTTGTCCGAGATGCTGGTTTTATACATAATATGTACACCTTAAGCTTTTAAATCTGGTCATATAAATAAATCCTTCTAACTACATAATAAATAAATCCTTCTAAATCCTTACTACTATGTACCTTACGTTTTAATTTTTTGTACTATTATCTCATTTTTTATTGCAATTTTTATTTATTATTCAATCCATCAATCAATCCATGTACACTCGTCATTACAGATCGCTCCAATGCGACGAGTGTACTATACAGATCAAGAAACACACCAAATTATATATTTATTACTAATTATTACATAATTCGAAATTATACATGACATAGCAAGGTGCAATGCAAATTTTTATACAATAATCATCCACAGAGACATCTATGAAGATAAACCCGGTGATTCTTGAGATATAACATAATAACTCAAGATTTCGCGAGAGAAATGGAGAGGGAAAGCCAATTTTGCAGGAATCGTTTCAATGAAAATCAGAAAAATTGGCAAACTCTGATAGGAAACGACCGACCTGATCACAAACCAAGGTCTGGCCAGTAGTAACCAGTGTGTTTCGAACTCATACACAAACTGACCATAGCAAGATATGCTAACCAACATGCTGCTGGTTAATACCAATAAAAAGCTTTTTTTTACTATAATTATTTTTAATGACTTTTTTTAAGGTTGAGGCCATTTCATTGTTATTTTTAGACCAAAAATAGGGAACACGCCAAGTTTCACCAAAATTTTTATTATTTATATGTAAAAAAAAAAAAATATGTACATATACAAGATTTAAAATAAAAAGTAAACATTTCTATGTGATATATAGTTTATGTTTATTTATGTAAATTGGATTTGACGATTGGAAGTTTGTTGGTAAAAATTATCGAAATGAATCCTTTGCAATGCTACATGTTTAATCAAAATTTTGATTTAACATCAATGAGATGATTGTCTTGATCTGTAATTGAAAATTAATCCAAAGAATCGATTTCATTGCGTCATTGTCGACGTTCCGTCGAAACGTGACACGAAGAAGTGAACGTTACGTAAAAGTGCTTCCATTTTCGATTTTTTTTTCTTTCACCACTAACTGTCGTTGAAATGTACTAGAATTGACGCAATCGGTAATTTTCCAATTACTTCCTGTTATGCTAGTTTATTTTTCACTATTCAACGCAATGATTTCGATCGAATTCCCTCGAAATGGAAAGCCTTAAAAATAAATTTAAAAAAACGGGCTACAAATCAGACGTACATACATACGATGTGTCGATTCAATTTTCTTAAGAAAATCAAGCGTTGTAAATGCATCATAGGTGGGATAAAAAATATGGAAATTTTCCGCTTTTACTCCATATATATGTAAACTTTCGCCAGATGAAAAAAGCGTGACCTTGAACACTTTCAACGAATTTTTCGCATTTGTATATACAATAGAAGGCGATCGCAATAAATTCACAAAAATATCAAATTTTAAATATTAAAACACGTTAGATAAATTCAAAAAATATACACATTTTATAGCTGATGATTTGAATTTTCACTGTTACTCGCCAAGTGGGCGATTCAAAATGGGTGACGGCCATCTGGGCGACGGTAATTTTGTACAAACAGACAAACTTTTGGGGAACAGTATTGTTGCATAGGGGTGGGTTCAGGGATCCAAATGATAAGCCAAAGTGGGTTCACAACAATTATTCTACGACTCGCCACTCGGTCCATCAGTTCAGTCCATCGTGTGTTCCTACTTTTAAAGGCAGGTAGCCGAGTGTTCAGACATGCAATAGTTCCCCAGAATTCCCCATATTCAGACGTCATTTCCCACAAACTTGGAATTCCCAAATTTACATTGGCCCGGAATTCTCACGTTACAGTACATATATTAGAATGACTAGAGAAGACTTTTTAAAGCTTCAACTTTTTTAACCCTTTGAATGCTGACCAACGCCGATCGGCATTTTGCCAACAAGTCCATGGGCCTAAAAACGCCGATAGGCGTTGTATTTTGAGCATGTACAAAGTAAACAATAATACTACCCCCTAAGCCTTTCCAGGTAGCATTGATAAAAAAATGAATTGAACATGGGCCGTGTAATCCGTGTCAATATTTATAAAGAGTGGTTTATACCGAAATTTCTGAATTTATAACCATAGCAGAGTTTCCCGATGGAAATACCTAACTGCTGAGTATTTTAGATTGTGGCTGGGCATTTAGATTGTGAGCATTACATTTTAACAACAATGAAGAAGATGGAACTAGTTTTGGAAAAATACATTCATTAATAGACTTATTTTGTTTATTTAATGTTGTTGCAAGATATATTAAGAGTATAAACACACCTTTACAGTACTCGAAATCCTCGGCGGTAGTTATCTAGGGTAGTGATCTAGGGCTTGTTTGAATTAGCTACAATTTTCATACCTGCTTTCTATTGGATTTCTAAATAATTCTAGTTGGATATGTTGGCGAAATTTTCAGCGTGGCGGGCTTTCAACAGAAAAGACGTCAGCACTCAAAGGGTTAACTAGGGTACGGCAACACCCAGTGAAAAATAAAAACTTGAGCTTATTAAAAGCAATGACGAGTGGTGGCGCCTACCGATACTTTTGGAAAGTTGTACAGTCTGACATTTAAATACAAGAAGGCGGAGAATGAGAAGATGAGAAACTTATATCATATGCGGTCTTCCACACACACCGAACTATTTACATGGAAAATTCTAATATATGTAACTTTAAACCTATTTTTGTCTATATTCGATCAATGTATTTTGCCAGTGATAACGTATGGATGTGAAACTTGAACATTGAACGCCAAATAGCTACAAAAAAGTCAAAAGCACTCAAAGAAGTGTGGAACGTTGTATGGTTGGCATAACGAGGAAAGACAGGAAACGGAATACGTGGATGATTAGTATAACAAGGGTTGTGGATATAGTGGATAGGGTGAAGAGATTGAAATGGCAATGAGTGGGATACGTGGCTAGGAGAATGGTCGAAAAGTGGACAAAATAAATGCTAAAATGGTATCCGAGAAAATGCAAAAGGGTAAAAAAGCAGAACGCAAGAAAGATGGGTAGACAAAATTAGGAAAATGTGTGGAGTGAGATGTATTCGTTTTTCCAAAAAAATATTATTTAAATTCATTGACCAGCAGTAAATACAGAGAATGGTGATATTAATAAAGAAAATAATAAAAAAAAATAAGCTATATATAACATTTCACGCATCGCGAAATTGACACCGTGTCATTAAATATAGTATGATATTGAAATGACAGGGAATAGAAGCAATTTTCGCAACATGTTCTGTGCAAACTATGTATGTAAAATATTAGATACGCATCAAATGTTCCGAATTTTTCGGCCATCATAAAGTCGACCGGGTGATTTATTTTATTTCAGTATTAAAATAATATAATATTGTATAATATAGGGGGGGGCTGAAAAATTATTAGTTCTTACAAAAGTAGATTTCTCTGCCGCTATCCATATATATATACATATATAAATGGTTTTTTTAGTTGAATTCGTGAACTGATAACGACCCAAGATTGCTGACCGAAATCAAATAATTGACTTAACCTTGTTTCTTGTCTATTATAGAACACACATTAAATTAAAAAAAAATTGAGAAGTAAACACACATACGTTTACTTCCGAAACGCGATAACGGTAGCGCGAGATACTTATTCGCGTCGATATCCAATTATGGATGAAATATTAACGGCCATGCTCGTAAATTCCATTGAAAAGTAAAACTGTAAATTTTTTGGGTGCACCTTATGGCATTTGGTGCAAAATGCGTTGAAATTGCCACTTTGGAATGATGGTCGAAGCCATAATAATACCAAATTTCAAAGAATTCGGACCAAAACCATTTTTGGTAGCAATTTGGTTTTTTATAAACACGTAACTTTAAAAGGCCTCAATTGAGAAAAGTTGACTATGTATGTATGTTAAAACTTCTGGAGATTGAGATTTACGCAGTACGAAGTGATATAATAAGTAGAAGTAATTATAGAGCTAAAATTACATGACGCTGATGACAAAAAATAGCGTTTCGATCCAAAATTCAGTCAAACAATGCTAGAAAGCACTGTGAAAATGATACCCAATAGAATGAAGAATAAAGAAAAGTAGACCCCAAGGATATTGACCAAGAATTAAAAGGTTTTGGGGTGGTCTTCTATATGCTATAAAATAGTGTATGGTTAATTTTGACACTGATATCACTTCTACACATTATCAAGTGCAGTATCACATTGAGATCTATAGATTGCTAAGCTTGGATTCTGTGTAAGTTTCAGAATGGTAAGATGATTTGGAGCATAGTATGCTAGGGGTAAAGATAAATAGAATCTTCTATGTACATATAAGAACGACTAGCTTATAGCTAAACAACTGAAGGAGATATTGAAATGATACCCAAGCAAATATGTACGTATCTATACAAAGACTTAATGCTGCATAAGATATAGCAGACCTATGTATGTGGATGGTGTGACGAAGTGTGTGGATGAGTTTTATGCAGAGTTAAAATGTAATAACATGGTACCCAAGAGATTTTGGAATAAAACAATAAACAGGTGTATAACTGACCTCTTGAGGAAGTCCGTGTACTCGGCCTGTCTTATCAGTCCAGTCCTCATCATGATGGTTTGGAAGCACTGGCGTTCGATGGCCCACAGACGACAATCGGTGGCTGCTTTGATTGTGGCTGTCCTCTTGCAATTGTAGAGGATGGCCAGCTCGCCGAAGACCTTTCTGGGTGCCATCGTGCTGAGGTACTTGTCCTCTCGGGACACCTCCACACGACCCTCTAAAGACAAAAAAAATCCAATTAAACAAAGCGGAAAATTCGGATGTGACCAAACATAAGAAGTGTAAAAAACAAAATTCGATGATAACGCACACATACCGGCTATGAGGGCATTTTCGATACAAGTTTGAGCGCTAATCTAGGAAAACTCAAACAAGGCAAAAGTTCAACTTCTGGCAGTCAGATTTTATTCAATATTTTTTTATTACTTAATATCACTACAAATATTAATATCATAAAATATCCAGAAGACAGAAATAATTTAAAAGGTCAAAATAAAATAATTAAATTTTGATTTAAAAAAAAATACTACTTTCGGTCTATGAACTCTAAACCAAAACCTTTTCAACTACACAAAACAAAATTCGATATTGAACCGTACAGACACACTCACACATACCGGCAGCATTATGAAATACTAATAGCTATGACAGTATTTTCGATACAATTTGAGCGCAAATGTATGGGAATTTGCATAAGACAAAAGTTCTAATTTCGGTTGTTGGATTTTGTTCAAATTTTTTTAATTATTTAAAATCACTATCAGTATTATACATATTAAATATCAAGAAAATGAAAATAATTTAAAAGGTTAAAATAAAATAATGAAATATTGTTTTAAAAAATAATACTACTTCCGGTCTATGAATTCTAACCAAAACCTTATCAACTCTAAGTTAGTACATAAAGAATACAATAATAAATTTTCAGCTCGATACATTCAATAGTGTAGAAAAAATCGTGTGGTCACAATATTTTTGACTCTTCCATAGAGGAAAATTCCCACTTCTGGTTTATTAAAATCAATGATTTTTTTATTATTTTCATCACATTGATACAAGGATTTTACTTGAATTTTCTCATGAAGAGCACACATATTTAAAGGGTCGAAAAAAATAATGTAAGAAAAATCAAACCAGAGTAAACTGCCACTTCCGGTTGACGGAACATCAATAAATTTTATATATTATTTGATATTAAACTAAAATTTTCAGATATGAAATTTCAATTCAATACATTGAAAGGTTTCGGAGAAAAACTCAAAAAACTTTGATTCTCTAGAGAATATATACTACTTGCGGTTGTATTAAATATATTATGTAGAGAATGAAATTTATTATTTCTTAATTTGAAATCTTAAGTACAAATCATCATCATCACATTCGTTCGTATCATCACAAAACTTCATTGTTACTACGTGTGCACATACATACATACATACATAGATAAAGTAAAAACTTAAAGTCATTTAATGCATTATAAAAATTATATTATAATTAATAAATAAAATATTAGATTAGTCTCAATATCAGCTTATATGGAAACTACATAGTATCGATGTTTCATGATACGAACACGGGTTAGAGAAGAAACGATTCTGTTTCACATTTTGAACTACATATATATGTATATTAATGTATCACGATTCGGTATCAATGTGTATTTCGGGACTGATACTTGATACAAATCTCAAATATCATACCTACATATATAAATCATCCCCAATCAGACGAATGTGTCATCATAACCACCACTCTTTTTAAAATGATCCATTCATTGCACTTTTTTACTACACCTTATACAACGAACGATTTTAACCTTTTTAGCGTCGCATCATCACAGGCGGATATCTTCAATTTGTCGTCCAGGAAGTGGCGCTGATTTTCGGGTCGCTCGTTATCCATGTTTTTACACGCATGCCACAAGCAAGTGTTATTTAATTTATTTTATTTTAATTCAATTTAAGTAAAACTCAAATTTCAACTGACTCTACTATGTACTATACATACAGTCGACAAATGACGACTTTTTTTTGGTTCAGAGACGAGATATGACTTATTTTAGATCTATGTCCAAGTGAACACGAATCTGGTAATAAAAAATGCTGATTGGCTTGATATTCGGAGATATATGTGTTTTTTTAAATCGCGTGATTTTTCTATATCTTGGTGTTGTTCGGTCGATGTTTGAAAATCTGTCAATTTCCTGTTCAAAATGAATATTGGAATCTACATATAGTCGGGTATTTTATCTTTCATTTATAGTACTTTTCAGCTTTCAAATCTCTCTAAGTAGTCGGCCAGTTCAAATCAAAAGTCAAAAGTACGTATTTTCATTTTGGATTTTTTCCCACTGTTAATACTATTTTATATTGACTATTTTCTGTTGAAATATGTTAATTGGGATAGTGTTCTGGCCACACCGTTTTTTTCGTTTAAAAGGGTTAATTGGAAGTGTGCTGAATTTTAAATCGGTAAAATTGCGAGCTAAAAGCTCGTACTAGTATTTACTCGAATATGAATTGAATCAATAGGGATAATATATTAAATTGTCTTGTATAGTAAATTGTTAAATATAATTCCACTTAGAAAAATCATATTTCGACTATTCTTGTGGATTAATAACAAAAATTGATACTAAGCGCCAGTTTCGATTCTGTGAGCTGACCTCGGTTGAAAATAATTTATTCTGACTATAATCTTAATGCTTATGGTCAGACTTGGATATATATGACTCAAAGTCGATCGCTTCTTATCAGAATTCGCCAATGTATCTGATTTCATTCTTGAAACGGTTCCTCCATCAAATTGGCAAAAATAATCCTACCCACTATGTCACCACTATTTGAATATAATTTCAAAAATGTATTATCTATAACATAGATGTCTCGCTAATTTTATTATATTTGTATTATGCTTATATGTATGTCTGGTCACAGTGACGCGTTAGAGTGTTCTGCTAAGTCACTGTGGCTAATATGTAAAAAATAAAAATAAAAAACAAATGTAAAAAGAAACAAATTGAAAAATCAAAGTTGTCCGAATTCAATCGTTTTTAAAATGTACGGGCAACCATGTATCAAATAAACAACGCGCGGACTCATTAACTTGATTTAGCGGATATTGACAGTATGGGTTAATTTATTTGAACTAGTGAACATCCACATATGTAATTTAAATTCTCTCTCTTGATAGAAAGAGTTCGAAAAAAAAAGTTTCTTAGATGCCTTTATATGAGGAAATATAAATATTACTCCTATTTCTTTCCCACTGCCTTTTTACAAGGTATGGTAGGCTTTGACTCACTATCTTCGAGAAGAATTATTGCCATTTCCAAATATTTCTTAAGAGTATTAAAGAGAAGTATTGATAACCCTTCGATTTTATTTGGAACGTAAATTTTGGGGGCCTGAATGCGGTAGAGCTTTGCGTCATCGTTTACTTTACCAACCCATTTATGCGAAAATGTCTACTTTCAATAACTCGTCTCTTGTAATGTCTATCTGGTTCCTTAATGTGATAGATGAACATTTGGACCTGTTTAATTGCCATGTTGATGAACTGGTCAGTTTCATGACTCATGACCTCTATTCATGAGATTCAACACAAGTCTATTTGAATGAGATGAATGATTGGTAATTTTTACTGTCCTTTTCTTTGTTATTTTCTTTTTTCTTGTAAGACTGGCTTGACGCATTGGGGCAACCTGTCAGGTCACAGTGGTCATAATATTGTTATTATTATTATAAAAAAATAAATAAAAGTCTTATGAGCTTTAGACGTTTACGCGAATTTACATGTTTAGAACCGAATCTTTCACATTGTATATTTTACGAACAAATCAGATGCACTTTTTATTATTATAACGTGCAATCATCGTGATAATAATAACTGTCCATTTTGTTTAGAGTCTTTATCGCAATTTGGAAAGTGAAAGGTTGTTTGCGGCCATCTTTGGTCACGCGGTCGCTTTGTTCGTAAACGAACAATGGTCTATGTTTCGTCATAATATTGCATAAAAGTGTCATAAATATTATGATATCTACTGACCGATATGGAATAAGTACGCGTGCAATTTTAATTGCAGAAAGAACAGAGGAAGACCCACCAAAATAAATCAAGACAAACTGCGAACAAAAAATTCGAAGACAAAATAGACCGCTAACAAAATGTTCTATGAGTAAATATTGAAAATTTTATTCAATATTCTGACGAAAGCATGAAGACAGATCGATTATTTCTGTGGAAGGAAAACATCAGATTTCTCATCGAAATTGTGAAGTAGCTAAGATAATACATGTATATAAAAACAGACGTGATATATGTGGATATGTATGTATGTATGTGGTGGACGCGTAGACAAGTTATGGAGATTTAAAAAATAAAAACAATTTTAGAATGCCAAGAGTATACGTTATGCATAGATATGTGACGTGACGATCGATCGTCTCAATGTGGCGCGGGGAAATGGGGGGGGGGCAGTGGGGGGCGTTCAAAATGTGCTCCTGATATTGAGCAACTGACTTGGAACGAGTGATGTCAGCGTCGGATGCGCTGCGCGGGAGCGTACACACATGCACACATCCACCAAGCCACACACACACACACACATTCATTCATCATTTGGAACGGGTGAACGGGTTGAATCGGCGAGCGTGTAATGCGCGCACTCAACATTTTACTATTAATACGTACCTTACATTATATTTATATATGTATACCATATAACTTTATTTTAATTCATGCGTCAATTCCTTTCTGAAGACACTCGTTGAAATTAACGGGCAAAACATTACTATAATATAAAACAGAATTTCGCACATATTTAATTTAAAAAAAAGGCTGCAAATAAACTCGTTTCCGTCGTTTATCAACCTCGTCTAATATTCATTCGTCATCCATTATTATCATTTTAAACCCGTCAAAAAAAGTAGATATAAGAGATTTGGACCTCTCAATTGAAGGATCAAATAAAGCTGATTAGGGCATTCTTTCAGATGTTTCAAACTAAATTAGAAGAGAGTATTAGAGATTATTATTATTATATTCCCAAGAGGTGACCCAAATTATATTATAGTACATATACGTACATATATACAATTATACAGGAATATACCAAGATGTATGTACATACATAGGTGCGTTTGTTAAATCGTATGAACTCATATGTGGTTAAATAAAATACATGCATACACATGTATGCAACTAAAACCCACGAGTCAATTGAATCTGAATAATTATTAGCGGAGTTCGCTCGCACAATAAACAACGACATGATGCGAATTAGTATAAATTTGCATTTCACAATAAATTAATTGCCTTTTCCCACGCCGGTCATCATCGTTCAATTTTCCTACACGTTCGAAAGTTTCGCACGAACAAAATCGAAAAAAAGTGCATCCACTGCACTCGTGACGATGGTAATGCTGTTGATAATGAAATCAAATCAATCGGTCGCATTAGATAAAAACAACAATTAATATTCATTTAAGAGACACACAGATAGTGCGACAGTTGACCCGATTTGTCTATCGTGGAGATCTCGCTACCTAGGATATCTGTATCGTAGCACCAACTTCGATCTGACAAATCTACATAATACCAATTGTGAGTAAATATTTTTAAAAAATCGATCAATACAAAGATAAATCAGTCCGAGCAGAGAACTTTCCGACATTTGGCCGTAAGACGTACAGTCGCGGTTTCGGAAACCGGAACACCATAGAGAAATGTGATTTTGCGTGAAATTTCAGTGATCTTAAATAAAATAAACACCCAAAGTCATTAAAATGGTAGATTATATCATAGTGCTTTATTTTAACGACAATCGTTAAGAAAAGAAACAACAAAAAATGAGGTAGGGAGAATTTTAGTCCGAGCCGGTTTTTATGACCAAACGCAGTCTCCACAGTTGAATGAAATTTTGAATGAAAAAACACAGTTGAGCGTAAACTTTTAATTTTATTAGTCACATGGTATTATTTAAAAATTATAAAACCTTAATTAATATTTTGTTGCGGCTCCTTTTAATTTTATGACGGCTTTTATACGGTTAGGCATAGAATCTATTAAGTTTCTTAAAATGTCGATGGGGAAGTCTTCATACCATACTTTTTCAATGGTCTCTTTTAATGATTGATGGCTAGACACATTTGTTTTACTTATCCTATATTTAATAGCCATCCATAAATTTTCAATTGCGTTTAAATCGGGACTATTCCCAGGCCATGTTAATGTCTTTACACCCAATTCCTGCAAATAAACCCGAACCTAAAAAAAAGTAACAAAAATATTTCAGTTTTTTGATCGAAATATTATTAATTACATTCAATACCATTAAATAAAATTAATAATCACTAATTTAGCTCGATGACAAGGGGCAGAGTCATCTTGGAATATGACATCATCAGAATTTGAAAGATGGTTTTCCATTGATGGGATAAAACTTTCTTCTAGAATTTTTATATATGCTATTCCGTTAATGGAACCTTGCAGAAACTGTATTCGACCAATTCCATAATAAGAAAAACATCCCCAAATCATGTGGCTTGGGGGATGCTTCACTGTCTTCAGGGTACACTTTTGGTCGAATCTTTCTCCAACTTTTCTTCGAACATGCGTAAAACCATCGGAGCTGAAGAGGTTGAATTTCGACTCATCAGAAAATATCACTTGTCGCCAATCTGATGTCGTCAAATTTTCGTGATATTTCGACCACTCTAATCGGTTTTTCATAATTTTCTTCGAAAGTAATGGTTTTTTCGCAGGTTGACGAGCGTACAGTCTAGCTTCTCTGAGTCGTCTTCTTAAGGTAACATCACTAATTTCAATTGAAAATTGATCCGAGATCTCTTTTCGTATCTCTACAGCAGTTTTGAACCTTGTCCGTAAAGGTAATTGAGTTATCAGGCGATCTTGTCTCTCGGATGTGCATCTTTTCGGTCCTGTCCCCTTCTTACGAGCAAAAGTTCCAGAATCCTTTTTATTTTTCATTATTCTTGACACAGTAGATACAGAACGTCCCATTTGTTGAGAAATTGGTCGCAATAAATGTCCAGAGTCTGCCAAAGCCGCGATTTTTATATTCTCCTCCAATGATAGTTGAGTGTATTTTTGCATGGTATTTTTATTTTCAACGATTTCGATCCGTAAACCTCGACAGCTCACACTAAACTGAACTCAAATCTTAGAAAACAATCATATGTAAAAGACCCGATCGTTAAAAACCACACACCTAAAGGGACAATATTTTTATTGCCCAAAAATCGTAAAATCACACGTGTTCCGGTTTCCGAAACCGCGACGGTACATATGTAAATATATAAGCATTATAAACATTTTAACATTCTTTATATTCTATCTATTACTATTAGTAAAAGGTTATATAATGTATATAAATAAAACAAAGTGAGATTAGGTTAGATGCAAAAGTAGCACTGACATTGGTTTACTTGAAATATCTACTAGTTTTTATCCAATATTCAACGAGAGATAAATTGTTCAACTAATTGCATAGGCAAACAAACCCCCCAGCTCAGCACGGGGTGAAATCGTAAACAAATAAATCAAAGTGAGGTTAAGTTAGGTACAAAAGTAGCACTATATATGCATGGTGCACTTTATTATACAGAAACGCATCTAATATGAAATCAAATGCCAATCACCAGGCTAAAGCGTTCCGTTTCACATCCGGTCTAGACTTACTCCCCTCGCTAAAAAAAACGTTTAAATTTACCATTGATAAAGATATTTGTAAAAAAGTTACTGACCATAACAAAGCCAAAACGTCTGGTTTACTTGAAATATCCACTAGTTTTTATCCAATAACCTGCGAGAAATAGATTTTCCAACTAATTGCAGAGGGAAACGAAACGCCCCAGCTCAGCACGGGATTAAATCGTATACAAATATATCAGTGTGGTTAGGTTAGGTACAAAAGTAGCACTATGTATACACGGTGCACTTTATTTACATAAACGTATCGAATATGAAATCAAATGCCAATCACCAGGCTAAAGCGTTCCGTTTCACATCCGGTCTAGACTTACTCCCCTCGCTAAAAAAATGTTTTACAATTGATCAAGGTGTTTGCAAAAAGTTATTCTGGTTTACTTAAGCTGTCTACTAGTTTGCATCTGATAGCCTGCGAGCATTGAAGTAGAATGGATAGAAGCGCCTCAGCTACCAAAAATGTTGTTACAAAAACTCCGTGCAGACGGAGATTTCGGCTGTTTTGCTCAGTTGTTTGTTAAGCTCTGTAGCAGTAGGATCTCTTTGAAATAGGCTCTACTAGTGAAATTGTGTGGTAGTATTAGTTCGACAAAGTCCGAACATCTGTATGTGCACGTGCTAGATGTTCGGACCAGCCTCACTCATTGAAAAACAGGGCCGTACACCGTATTCTTTTTTAAAACTAATTATTACTGTAACGTACGCCGCGGATTAAGCGAATAGAAGCCCAGAGACTGTGACCGTTCAAAGATTATCTGTAACGGATCTGTAAACGGATTAACTAAATGCATACCGTGCGACTGGTATAAGTGGGTTTTAAGGATTAGCGACAAGCTAAGTGCATGAAACAATGATTGCACTTCTCATACCGTGGGAATACATATCCGAATACGTGACTATACAGTAGGTAAACAGATTAGACGTCCTGAGAGACCGTGAGACCGGTGTAAGTGGTTTTAGGGATTAGCGACAAGCTAAGTGCATGAAAGCTAAACAATGATTGCACTTCTCATACCGTGGGAATACATATCCGAATACGTGACTATACTGTAGGTAAACAGATTAGACGTCCTGAGAGATCTACCCCTTATAAGGCGGTACGTAGGCGATATCATGTCATTCTGGACTTAGCAGTGACACTGCGTGTATCTCCTGAATCATCAATAAATGCTGTGAAACGACTGTTGGCTTTTACTTGGATCCTCCACCCACCCCTACGCAACATTACTTTATCTACATTGAAGTAGTATGCATAGAATTGCTCTCAGCCCCTAAAAATGTTGCCACAAAAAACCCGTGTGCCCGGAGATGTCAGCTGTTTTGTCCAGTTGTTGTAAGGGACGATCACTTCCACGAATTTTTTTTCCTCACTCTTTTGTCTCTCTTCTGACTTTCCGTTTCGCTCTTCGATGACTCGCTTTTAAGCGATACTTTTGTTAGGAATGACTATTCTATACATTATACTTCAATGCCTGCGAGAGATAAATTGCAAAGGCAAACGAAACGCCCTAGCGCCGTACGGGATCAAATCGTATAGGATTAAATTGAGGTAAGGTTAGGTTAAACATTACTGAGTATGGTATGTATATTAGACTTTGATAGGTCCTTTTGGAAGTGAGGCGTCATTTTTTTCCCGTTATCGCGAAAGCGTCCGATTTGATTATGCAAATATTGCACATCGACCGAACTGGTATCGAACGGATCGCCTCACGATTTGAACCTTGAACTTTTGCGACACCGCACTGTCATCTGGATTGTCGCCATTTTGTCCCGCCGCTTAATGTGATCGCCCGCTCGCCGAAAACCAGCTTCCGTTTAAAACAAAGCAAAGAGAACGAGATCAGAAGAAGTGTGCGAGTCCAAGTTCACTGACATCGAAGAGTACAGAGCCTTCATTTTAAAACGCAACCAAACACCGTCACGTTTGAAGGATTCGACCGCATGTCCTTTTGTCGTATAACAGGTATGGAAACAATTCAATGAAATAAATAAAAATAACCCGTCAATAAAGTTGAAATATAAAGCCTTCGTTTATTGTCGCCCTAGAAATAGTCATATAATCATATTCACAAAATAAAGACCTACTGGTACATTATACATATGATAATGTCATCATTTCCGGCTACGAAATTTTTCATGGGTACTATTTATCAGCCCGGCAAAAAAAAAGTTTTTTAAAAACTAGCCTCTTCTATGTATATTTTGTTTATAAAATTAAGACAATATATGTATATAAAAAATAGCCTTGTAAAAAAAGTCTTTTAAAAACAAACCTCTTTTTTAGTTTTGTATATAATATTGTTACGTATACTAAAAAGAGCCGCCGAGTAATTGCGATCGGATTAGGCCGGGTAGCGTCCTGAGAGACCGTGTGACCGGTGTAAGTGGTTTTAAGGATTAGCGACAGGCTAAGTGCAAGTAAGCTAAACAATGATTGCACTTCCCAGAATTGACCTGTACCGTGGGAGCGAATGTCGTGGGAAGACATATCCGTACGTGACCATAAAAATAGGTAAACAAATTAGACGTCGAAGATGTCCTGAGAGATCTATCCCTTATAAGGCGATACATGTCATTCTGGACTGAGCACTGCCAGTGCGTGTATCTCCTTAATCATCAATAAATGCTGTGAAACGACTGTTGGCCTTTTACTTGGATCCTCCACCCACCCTTACGCAACAATATTAAGATATATAAATTATTATTTTGAATAGAAATACCAATAATTTTATTTTACTACCGCCATCTATGTATAAAACTAAAGACTACATATACGTCACCCAGATTTCAAATTTGCAAACTTCAAACGCGTCTTAAACGATATTTTATCTCTATCGTAATGGCGGACGATCCATTTACTTATATTGATGACCAAAATGAGCTATATGGCAAAGTATGAAAACGATCGGATAAGAGGCAATTTTTTTCCTGAATTGTAATTGTCAGTGAAACGTAAAGGAGGTTTGTAAAAATACATGTATATAAAAATCCCTAATGTACTAAAATATAAAAAAATAAAATAAAAAGGCAATTTAAACAATATTTCAATACAAATGTTCGACAATATCTAATATATAATTTCGAAAGAGACTTTGGATGTATGTATTGTTGGTTCGTAAATCTGTGACGTCATCGATTTTTTTTTTCGATTCATAGGCGCCGATTCGATTTTTTTCGATTCATGAAGAATTTGAAGTCCTCAGGGACAAAGGCACCGAGGACGAAACCCTATAGTGCGAAGCCTCCGGGGGCGAAGCGCTAGGGGCACAGCCGCCGGGGGCGAAGCCCTAGAGGGCGGAGCTCTAGGGGACGCAAGCGCCAGATTTTGGTATACATATAATTTCGAAAGAGACTTACTATATATGTATGTTTGTTTGTTCGTGACAGTCAATTTAATAAAAAAAACAAATGAGTATTCAAATAAATTTATATAAAATAAAACTATTCAAATAAATTTAATAAATTTATTAGATTAGTTTTACATTAGTCATGTTTAAGCGGTTTATATTACAAATACCGAGCGAATTCGGGTAATACAGCTAGTAAACTATAAATATATTATATACATATGTATAAAATGTGTGGGATTTCATGATGAGGATTTAAATCAAAAAGATTTCAATGATTGGGATTTCAATCAAACTTACATATGATCCCGGCTTAAACTAATGTAATTAAATATATTACTAAGAGACGTAAATATGTCCATACATAAATATATAGAAGCTTAAGCACATTTTACGTTATTTACCTTCTGCTTCGAAAAATACGCACTTGTACAAAATTAAGAGTGAAAACCGCTCTGGTGAATACAAAATAATAATTTCATTGCCAGAGTGAAAGTGAAATTCGATAAATAAGCAAACGTAACAAAAACTCAATTATGATATAGAAATACAAAAAAAAAGAGTAGACGAGTGACATTGCAGAAAAATTCTAACAAAAAAAAAGTGAACGCGACTTCTAATCTAAACGAAAAAGTAACGAGTTTAAAATTATTTATGTAGTATGTAAAAGCGTGTTCATTTTAAAGCGCAACTCACGGAAGCTGAATTGTAATAAAATTGTTCCGTATTATATTATATTCAAAATTATAAATAATTGCAGGTTAACCTGTTGTGCAACAACAGATACTTGCCAATTGCACAAATAATAGCTTTGAAAACCGATTAAAAGTACTGTACCGGTGTTAAAAAAATTTAAATTCAAATTTTTAAATATTTGTAACACCTTACCGACTGAACGATTATTATTAACTATAAAATAATTTCAAAAAACTCACTACGTTTAAACCAATTCATGATTACTTCCAAGCGAAGTGAAATTGTGCCGTAAAATACAAAAAAATATATATAAAAATATTTATTTTGATTCACGAAGTGACATTGATTCGTACTATGAATTCGAGATAGTTGGATTTAACACATCAACGACCCGATCGAAATGCAATCATTTCCATATTTTTGTGTGTTTATTTACTAATAAATTTGACCTTTCATATACGAGGTCTCTCCAATTCAATATTTCGAAATGTACATATATATTTTAATTTTTTCCATTTTATAAATATGTACGAGTATATTAATTCACTTGCATGGAGAGAAATTCCAGTGCAATTAAATTACCAGTCGGATGCGAAACGAAAGTGAAACGTTGAAATGCTCGTTGTAAAGATGTAATTGTTATAACGAGCAAAACATTGCAAACGTGTTACTATCATCAATAATTTCCAAATTAAAAATTAATTTAGCATGTAAAAATAATTATAATTTTATAAATTATATTAATTCCTTCAAAAATATAAAGCGATTTCTCAGTTTTACATCTAAAGTGAATATTTTTTCATTCGTGCTCTAATTACCATCCGACCTGAAGTAATTATAAAGTATGCATATAGAGAAAAATATTCTTCGATAGTTTCCCGACACTTTATGAAAGGGAAAGAGGTAATATAAGACAAGTAAAATATTGTAAAAGTCACTGACTTTTTCATTAAAAAGCCCATTCCCAAAAATATTACGTGAAATTCGGCAATATTATTCACAGATAAAATTGCACGATAGTTCCCCCCTCCCCCCTCTTTATCTACCCGCATAATACATATACATATATACAATAATAATATATATTTCAAACAAATATGGCTATAAGGAAAACGAGGCATCGCACAAATACAACGAACCGTGTCCGAAAGTGACTTACTTTTGTGAAACGCTTGCACTAGTTGGTTAATTAAACGGTGAATCTTAAGTTTTAATCGGTCTTAATCTTTCTTCTATGTATGTTTGTCTATATATGTATATATTTATTTTTATCTATTCAAGTATACATTGAATATTCAAACCGCAAGTGGTCATTCACTGAACTGTAAACTTCTTAAAAACGGTATAACAAAAAGTATATAATCTAATATATAATTTGGAAAGAGACTTTATATGTATGTTGTAACGCGACGTTCTCCCGAGTGTCCCTTCAGTTGGTAGCGGTAGTAATATTTAGGGTGGCACCAGTGACTTTACCGCCCCAACACCATGTTCCTCTCGAGCGCCTCGAGAGCGAGTCTCTCACCCGCCATCCACCGAGGAAGAAAGATCTCTCCTGTGCACGTCTTGCTGAAGAACCGCTGTGAGGTCGAGTGCAGCATCACTCCCTCCCAAGAGTACCAGCCCAACGTCCCCTGTATTCCTCACGCCGTTTCCGGAGAAATATCAGCCGTGAGAGGACCCGACCACGAGGAAGCTGTTATCAACGAGACGATTTGCAGTCAGGAACCTCCCCGACTATATATAAACTGTATCCCAAGGTTAGTTCACGTTTCCATATAACCCGACCCTTGGAAGAAGAACGACCTAAACGCCCTCTGCATCACCCACCGCGAGATCAGATAAGTGCGCGTAAAACCGTTCGTTACAATGTTTATTTGTTCGGGTCATAGAATCCGTGACGTTCGATTTAATTAAACAACAAATTAATATTCAAATAAATTTAAATTAAATAAAACTATTCAAATAAATTTAATAAAATGTTCACTATTAGATTGGCCATGTTTAAGCGGCTTATATATGTATATTACAAATACCGAGTGAAGCCGGGCGAATTATTTATATTATTTACAAGTATTAGTGTTATAGAATGTCGCGTGGTGGTCACATAATTTTCCGCAGTTAAAAAACGATTTTCGATTTTCATTTCGCAACTTCAACTTCCTTAAAAACCGAATGATTGTGACGCAAAAGTTGCATCATTCGAATTCGGGACCATTTCGATCATTTTTTTTTTGCCACACCAAATATGATTGGCGTAAACAACGTTGTGAAAGTGAGCAAAAACGGAGATGATGGCAATATGTGTATAATAAAATATAAGTTATTAATAATATCAAAAATGTCTCGTGTAAAAGAAAAGTTCGACCAAAACGACACTATATCTTCAAAGACACGTGTTAATCGTGTTATAGAAGATTTTTATGTACACGCATTGTGTTTAATAATGAGCAGAAGGAGACACTTTCATTTTGGCATGTGTCAGTGTGTCAAAAATAAACGCCATTGTGTCGCCATATTGACCCAACCACACATTGTCCCAAAAACAATGACACTATCTTGTCTATTGAGACGTCTAGCAAGATGATTTTGTACAGCCATATTATGTCTAAAGCTGTCTCAACGATTGAAATTTTTTTGTATGATGTTGAAAAAGTAAGCATTTAAAATATAAATAGACCCTATGGAATTTGTAAAAGTTAAAATACTATCATAACGCGTTACTTGCGGGATGATAAAATGTTTGTCAATGAGAATTGCAACGAATATAAAATTGCGCAATGGAACAAATCAAATTATCTCTTTCCGTTTCAATTGCATCAACGTTCCAATTTCCAAGCGATTCTTAAAATAAATACTTGCGAGGATATTGCAACAAACAATACGCCATTTTCCCATAGGCTGGCATTGTGTCAATTTTGATTGAAACTATCCGTTTATAAATATTGTACACAAAGAACATTGTAATAATGTTTTAGAAATGGCCCAATAGAGCAAGAATTGTCAATCTTTGTTTTAAGAATTTATTAAAAAAATATATTTTTATGTAAAAATAAATAATTAAAAATCAAATAAGTATTATCAAACTGTTATAAAAAAGTTTTGATTTTAGTTTAATAATTAATTTTATCTTCAAAAATTATTATTTTATATATTTTTCATATTATTTTTAAATTAAAATATAACAAACGAATTCAATACTAATCAGACTCAAAGAAAGTCTTAAAACAGGATTTTTTTTATTATTACTAACCTCTTCGATTTATTCGATCGTGTTCAAACTTTGCCAATTTGCTCGGTTTGGTCATCAATATAAGTGGAATGAAAAATAATCGTAGTAGACACGTTTGAAAATACTGCATCTTCGTTCTCGGTGACGTCTATCGTCCACACTGTCGCATTTGTACACACTGTTCTGATCGTTTCATCCCTTTTCACCCCCCTCTCGCTATTGCAGATTGAGCACGTATTACTCATGATCAAAGTTTACGGAAAGAATTGGTGATTTATCAATTAGGTTTTTTTATATACATTTATTTTTACAAACCTCCTTTACATTTCACTTACGATTACAATTCCAGAAAAAAATTGCCTCTTATCCGATTGTTTTCATACTTTGCCATATTGCTCATTTTGGTCATCAATATAAGTAAATGGATCCTCCGCCATTACGATAGAGATAACATATCGTTTAAGACGTGTTTGCAGTTTGCAAATTTTAAATCTGGGTGACGTGTATGTAGTCTTTAGTTTTATACATATGTAGATGGCGGTAGTAAAATAAAATCATTGGTATTTTTATTCAAAATAATAATTTATATATTGTAAACAAAATATATGTAGAAGAGGCTAGTTTTTAAAAAACATTACCTTTGGGTCATTATTTATTACTAGTGTTGTACCCGTTGTTAATTTCAACGGGTGGCTTCGGAAAGGAATTTATACACGAATTAAAATAAATTTTATATGCTACCATTAGCCAGCAGTTTGGCTTAATGGTAGCGTATATATTTAGCACCACTGAGGTCAAAGGTTCGAGTCCTCGCCAAATCTGCTGGTTAGATTTGGGGGTTTTGTGACTCCAAATCGATCGTTTCTCTATCAGAGTTTGCCAATTTGATCTGATCATTGCTGAAACGGTTCCTGAAAATCGGTATTAGATCTATTCCTGTTGTCACAAAAAATCTGCCTGTGTATAATTTGTAATGATTATGCACAGTAATCTGAAATCTATAGATATCTCTATAGACATCTCTATAATTTCGTATTTATTATATGTATAAAAATTGTACACAAAAAAAAATCTAAAAATAATCCATAGATGTCTCTATGATTATTATTTCTGATTAATTGTTATATGCTATATAATTTTATTGTATATGTATTACTGTATTTCTGATTGTTTATGTATTCTGTATTTCGTTAACGTACACCCATCGCATTGGAGCGATCTGTAATGACGAGTGTATATTGATTTGTAACAATAAAAAATAAAAATAAATTAAAATAAAATATAGATATAATGTAAGGTAATTTATAGTCGTATTAATTGTGGACGTATTAATCGTAAAAAGTTGAGTACGCGCATTACACGCTCACCGATCCAACCCGTTCACCCGTTCGAAATTATGAATTAATGCGTGTGTGTGTGTGTGTGTGTGTGTGTGTGTGTGTGTGTGTGTGTGTGTGGCTTTGTGGATGCGTGTACGCTCCCGTCGCTCGGCCTGACGTCACACATGTCAGATGACCACATTTTGCCATTTAAAAAAAGCTTGGATTCATTTCCAAGCTCCAAAAGAAGATTCACTTGTAAAATAAAGATGGCGACTACATGTATAATTGATGAATAAAACTGTTCAAGATATAATCTATTGGAGTTTACTTGCAAATCAAACACAAACATGAGCAATCATCTAATTTTTTTGTTTTATACTACATATATGTAGATTTCTCACGAAAGTTGGAAGAAGTAATGAATATATATATAAAATATGTTGGTTTATAAATCGAAAATTTGATCATTGGAAGAAAATTAATGAAGAAAGGCTCTCCTGGATGAAATCTTGTAGCATTGACTAAATGGTTCAGATGTCTATTCATATATATATTCATAATGGAAAACATTTAAATTTGATTTGATTTAACACGTTTCATGACTCCTTAAAACCTATCCAAGGTTTATCGAGGAGTTCATGAACCACTATTAAAACTCCAGGTGTCCATAAATATGCAGCGATCGATAACATTCGAGTTTCAAACATTAGTGCAGAGCTGGTTTTGCTGTCGAAGATTTGAATCCCACCCAATAGACGTTCATTGTGATCAACAAATCATGTTAACAATGAATGAACAAAATACGAAACAAATCCCTCCCCAATTTAGAGTGGAAACACCAGCTTTTGCATATTCTGATATGCCAAGCAGAAGCTGTCGAGCTTTTTAAAACGACCGTAAGGAGGCGCAATATGCATTTCGTATCGTATATCGCACATCCATATAAAAACACAGAATTGTAAATAGGTTTTTGAGCTATTTTTCCTATTGTTCACAGATTACATAAACACACTCTGCCTTATATCGTCGACTTTAGAGAGTCTTTAATTAATATTAGGTATTAGATGTATTATGAGCATTCATAAGAATTGTAAATATGTAGGTTTTTGAGCTCTTTTTCCTATTATGCTGTACTGTATTAACATTAGAATAATATAATACTATGATTACTAACAAAATTAAATTAAAATTGTAAAATAGAAAATGATCAGTAGATCAGTAGCTATTAAAATAGATATAAGATGTAGTGTGAACATAATTTAGTAATAATAAAAAGCATTTAAAAATCAAAAAAAATACGTAAAAACACAAAATAAAGTGATCACAAATCCAACGGCAAAGAGTTAAAATATGAATGTGACAAAAATAGTCAAGTGTTGCCAATCGACGGTAAAACCTTGGATGATGATTTTTTTTTATTAAATCGCTTTATACTTGTATATATATATATACATATGTATACAAAAAAAAAAACGACGGTAATACAAAAGTACGAGTGAAAGCAAATTCGCCAACGCGATTCCGGACCACTACAATAGTCGAAGGTCGCAAGAAAACGTGACTAATATACTATTCATACTCTGATGAGACTCAAATTCGAATGTTGAATCGAACTGAGAATACGTGGTCTAAAAATAGAGAACGCATTTGGAGTAATAAATAATATTTGTACGTTGACCGGTTCACAGTCAACCGTACGTTTGGTTCGAAGTAGACTTTTCCCCGTGTGTTTGTTTAGAATGGGCTTCTAAATTCGTTTCCAAATATTTACCCTTTTAGAGCGATCGCTCGAGTCCTGTAAGTTTCAACAAATGTAGTTCAACGTGTGTAGAAAAAATCGTAAAATATTCATAGCTCACTTTTGTACGAATCGTTCTGCAATAGCTATTATAACATAGAAATATGTATAAGTAACAAACGCGCTCTGAAAACGATGTAATATTTTCTATTACCCAATAGATAGATGTTTATCAACAAAACGTACACATTTCGTAATACGAATCGCGCAAACAAATCAGACGAAGTCAAAGGGTTATCGTCCATGTGAATATTGCAAAATTTTAACATCGGACTAACTCGGCCAATCGATATTAAGTATTTTTTTCGATTTTGATTACAATGTGAACGTTTCTCATTTCAATTACGAATAAATGATACATTGAAATATAAATTAAAAATGGAATCATTTTAAAAAAGTACAACTTTGATCTTTTTACAAGGTATTTACGTATAAGTTTCAAAAATAAAAGAACCCTACCTAAAGTCTTCCGATCGCTTTGAAACTTTGCCATTTTGCGAGGCTTGGCCCCCGATAGAGACTTCAATTGTTTCCGATAGTTAAATTTAACCGTCATAAACATGTTTAAAAATTCACAAAGCTTGTCATGAGCCAGTAGCCTTATTCGTTTGATTTTTCGCCCCTACTCTTTTTTACAGATTTTAATTGTTTAAACCCAATTTACAGATTTCAATTGTTTAAATTTAGCTTTTTCACACTATATCTTATAATTCATTGCATTATCAGATTATCTGATATATCAGTTCATTGCATTATCAAAGAAATTTTAATACATCATTAAAGTTCAATGCGAACAAAGAGGAACACAATTATATACATAAATATTTTTATGTAACAAAATTGTATTGACTAGGACAGATTCTATGGCTGAGTAATAGAATTCGGTTTATATAAAAAAAATATCAATAATTTCCAGTAATTTTAAAGAAAGAATGTGACGAGGGAGAATATGAGAAGTGAATATTCAGCAGAAAGTGGGTTCATCCGTAGTAGGGTTATTTTATGAGCTTCCGTTCGTGGCTTGAAGAATGCTTTTTCAAACATATTGTCAAAAAACTAAAATTCGTTGTTATATAATAAAAAAATCTGCCACGACAGACAAATTTGTAGAGATTTGTCAACCAATAACAAGTTCGACAAATCTTTATACGTTTATGAACACATTAAGATCCATTCACACTATACAGCATTTCTCGGCAACAGCACAGCACAGCAGCTCACGTAAGCGACAGCTTACATTCATACTACAGCACCACACGGTTTCGGCATGCTCTGACAAATTTTAGACAAAAGTGCAAGGTAAAATCGGCTTGCATATACATACATACATTACAGAGCGCAATATTACTTACATCGAGTCAATATTTATTTATTTATTTATTACATATATACCAGGAAGGCCTTACAGGTAAACCCCAATGCGCCTTCCTGGCCAACTCGCAAATTAACGAGACATGTATGTTAATCATACTCAAATAGTGGTAACATAGTAGGTAGGAAGGTTTTTAGCCAATTTAATCGGGAACCGTTTCAACAATGAAATCAGAAAAATTGGCAAACTCTGATAGGAAACGATCGACCTGGAGTCACAAATATCCAAGTCTGACCAGCAGCACTACAGATATACTCTTTTCAATCGAGGTCAGCTCATGGGATCGAACCCGGCGCCTCTCGGTGTTAGGCAGAAACGACCGAAGCGTATGCTGCTGGCTAAACAGTGTCACAATATGACGTTTCCGAAACTATTCATATGCGCATGCGCACTTTAGTTAGTACACGTGCATTTGCCACTATATCGTCACGTCGTGCGTGAAAATTTCTATAGTGACGTGTACTGTTGTATAGTATGAATAGATTTTGTCGGCTAATGCTGTTTCGTCTACGCCACGTCAGATATGAATGTGTCCATATAAAATGGGCCACAGAATACTTTTCGTACTGTTGGCTACGTGCGGTTGCCATTACGCGCTGTGCTCGTATGAATATACCCTATGTAGATCTAAAGTTTCGATTCTAAACCAACTGGTGAAAATCTACAAATCAACAAAGGTTTCACCAATGCGTGAGTGTAGGATTATTCATCGAAACAATAATTTGAGAGTCAAACCAATTCATGATGACACTCAAAAGGTTTATTCAGTTCAAACTAAACCTTGACCCAGTGCAATTAACCTCTAACCGGAACAATTCGGATTGACCTCAGCGGTTCCAAAACACTGGGCAACAATGATAGGAAGCACTCCTACCCTAAAACACGACCAATTGTACGAATCGACAATGACCGATGTGACCAACACGGCCGAAGCAGATTGAATTCGATATTACCTATTCAAAGTGTGTATTAGCGCACAGAACCCATGACACAAAAGTAAAACTGAACGCTAATGTGTCATCATTAAAAACCAAATCAAACCGACGAAATATCATAAACGCTCATCGTCAATGCAAGTGTGCCGTGCACGCTATCCATCATCATCATCATCATCATCGCAGCACGGTAAAAAAAAAGAAGTAAAAGAACAAACGCGTGACCACAAAGACCATCAACTTATTAACGTTAAAGATCAAACACGACTTAATGGCTGCAAAACGAAACCGGTCAACAACAAAAAAAAGTAGAAGGTATAATAAATTAATTAAGATCAGATTTAACCCAGTTCCGGTACAACTAGACCGATTACACTCAACCAAAGGTTATCAGCGACAGGTTAATTGCGGTGCGAACAATCAGATGAGTCATTATTTAAATTTCAATGAAATTAGTTGGCATTACAGCAAAAATCCATTAAATTAAGTTATTTGTTTATAAAGTTGAATAATGAATTCAGTTTAAAAGCGTATTTTTCTATGTACATATACAATCATTTCACGGCTGTTTGCAGTAGGCTGACAAATGTGCGATTCTTATTGGTCGGCAAAGATGATGATAAGAATGGCATACATACATATGTATATTTAGAGGATCACGTATGTTGGAAGTTTAGAATAAAGCTTTTCAACTACATAATATAAATTGAGATTAAGAGCGAAATCAGACTGCGGTGAATGGGGCACGTGGTTTTTTTTAGATAGTTTTAAACATAGAGAAAAAAATGTGGCGTTCATGGGACGCGTGCATGGTATAGTCCTTTCAAAACGACACATTCGACATATGTCGTTGAAATTGTATGGTATCATTTATCCTTGCTTGACAGTGATCTATACCAAAACGACCCTTTGGACCATTTTCGGTAAATTGTATCCTTGCTTGACAGTGATCGGTAACGGTGTATCCCATATTCGTTAATTTTTGCAACAAACAATTCTTTCTAGATAAATCTTTGGACTTCGTTGCATATTATACATATAAAAAAATTCAAATATGACCAACCCACGACTTTATCTATGTATTTGAGGAATATAAGAAAGATATAAAACAAAATTCGGTAATTAAACATACATACACGTTCTAACATACCGGCCATGAGAGCATTTTTGATATTTTTTTGATTTTTAAATGCTTTTATTATTACGAAGTTATGTTCACAATACATCTTATATCTATTTTAATAGCTACTGATCTACTGATCATTTTCTATTTTACAATTTAATTTAATTTGGTTAGTAATCATAGTATTATATTATTCTAATATTAATATACAGCATAATAGGAAAAAGAGCTCAAAAACCTATTTACAAACATTTTTGATATAAATTGAGCGCAAATGTAAGGAATCTTACATAAGAGGAAAGTTTTACTTCCGGTTGTCGGATTTTGATCAATTTTTTTTTATTACTTCAAATCACTATAAATATTATACACATTACATATCAAGACGATTAAAATAACTTAAAATGTCAAATTAAAACAATGAAATATTGTTTTTAAAAAAATTACTACTTCCGGTTGACGAATTCTAGCTAAAACCTTATCAACTCTAGTACATAGTAGTTAGTACATAAAAAATACAAATATAATTTTTTTAAGTTTTATACGTTCAGTGGTATGGAAAAAATCGAGTGGTCACAACATTTTTGAATTTTTTAATTGGAAAAAAATTGTTGATTATATTTGATGTTTTTTTTCATTACATTGAATTACAAGGATTATACTTGAATTTTCTCGTGAAAAGCACACATTTTAAAGGGATCGAACAAAATAGTGAAAGAAAAGTCGATCAAGAGTAAACTGCCACTTACGGTTGACGGATGTTCACCAAATTTTATATATAAATTGGTATTATTGATTTATCTGCAGACAAATCTGCAAAATGACGACTTTTAGAGCCAAAATTATCATTTAATTATAAAAATAAAATAACAGTGTTCTGAAGTGAAGTATATGTAAATATTTTTTAAAAGTTAAAATGAATGATTTATATTTAATTTCCTAAACAAATTGTTCCTTACTATCAAAACCTTTTACTCAACAGAATGGAAAATGCAATTAATGAATTTTCGTTGTATTACGAAGATATTATAAAATAGTGGAACAAGAAGAAAATGAAGCACAGTGGGGACGATTTCACTGTAATTTCTACATAAAAAAACTCGCTTCATATTTTGCAATCGAAGTTCGATTTCTAAAGAGAGCATAACATGCACTAGAAAAGGTAACAAACTGTTGTACATATGTACATACATACAATCAAAATATAGATACAATATTTATAAAAGTACGCAGTCTCCAGATAGACCTTACTTTTGGTGCTTCTAAATATTGTTTTCTTCCGATATTTCTCCTTTTCACTTTCTTCTTTTGCAAAACTTTATACATATGTAGATAATTGCACTTCCAAAAAAATCTTTCAAACAATATCTTCTTCACTATACCCAACCCTTAGCAGAAAAAAATTCATAAGTGCATGCATATATTTCAGGGCAAACAATTCGACCCGTTATTTCCGACGGCAAAAAAGTAACTCGCGGTACATAAGTGCCGCAATTATAACGTAAACACGTATAAACAAACATAAAAAGTAACAAAAACCCACCAAAAAAAGGCACATTTAGCTCCACTAATGATAATGATGATGAACATCACGAATTATTATTTTACATACACCATAGTCTGAAAAAAAATCCTATTCATCTACAAACCGTATTTAATTTTGAAGCGTCTCGAGAAGGTTAGTTGTTGAATCAATCACCTTGAATTGATTGGAAATACTTGATTTTGATTAAATTTCAACACATTGAATTGTATTGCGAAATATACCTTTTCAATGGTGACGATTTTCAATGATTATTCGAATATTCGAATTAACCCTACGAGACAATCGAATAAACTTTTCGATTGAAACTTTTCGAACCAAACTGCGAAGCCTAATATAACGAATTCCTAATATAAATTTAAATAACATAAGCACTCAGGAGTGAGAAGAGTCCACGCTCAAGTTAGTCGTCGAGTCATCGATGCAACAGATGGCCCTATACAAAGTCAACAAGAATTTGAACTTTGGTGAACTTCGCATACATGCAGACAATTTGTAACAAAGCTTGCGAGTTTCATTTCATCTAAGGGTTTCACATCATGGTTAAAGTCTCATAACCATTGAGAGAAGAACCCCATCTAATATGTACATACATACATATATAATATGTTTATCTTTCAGTAGGAGCTCGTGCCAAAGTTTTGCGTTCGCTGATCTCTGAACAGAGTCAGTTTCGCAAAATGCACTGGAATCACGTTCACTATTCGCATGCACGCAAGTTCTCAAACGTTCTTGCGAAAAAAAATGTCTCGGAATCCGGACTATGACGTTTGCTCAATCGGCGATTGCCTGTAACAAATTTAGTACGAGACACGTTTTCTAACAATTGTTGTTTTGATTCGGTCGATTCGACGTTCAACAGATTGGCGATCGTTCACGAAACACTAATATAATGCGACTTTTAAATTTTCTATTTGGATCGAACGATTTTCAAACATCCATACATACATATGTATCTACTATACAAAGATAAATTTTAGCTTGTACACTTTATAAATCTACAGTTTTCAATTTAGAATCACTAAATTCCGCATACTATGTATGTATCATACCAAAAACCCTATTTGTTTAACTATTTTCAACTTTCAGTCGGCCTAACAAAGATTCCAAGTTCGATTTTAGTATTAATGTATAATAAAAGTGCGATATTCGCTTGAATTCTTAAGAAGTTTGTAGTGAATTTTCTTAAACTTGTATTAACAACTAAAATTCAGATAAAAATTCTTATTATATTAAATATTCTTATATAAAAGATATGTCTACTAATATTCTAAATCATGTTTTTGTGAGTCTCCGTGATTACAACAAAATATCTATACCCCTCAGGTATAAACACAATCTGCTTTAGAGAGTCTTTAATTAATATAAGATGTATTATGAGCATTTATAAGAATTGTAAATAGGTTGTTGACCTCTTTTTCCTATTATGCTGTACATTAACATTAAAATCATATAATACTATGATTACTAACAAAATTAAATTAAAATTGTATAATAGAAAATGATTAGCAGATCAGTAGCTATTAAAATAGATATAAGATGTATTGTGGACATAATTTAGTAATACTAAAAAGCATTAACAATCAAAAAATCATGTTTTTAAGAATTATAATACTATATAATCCCTCCTCTACAACTTTAATTGATAAATTAAGATAAGGTCTCCTCTAAAAAAACATAATTTAACACATATTAACCAGCGACGTGGACTAATTGTTTGCATATTATGCTTTCGAGCAGAGTGGTCACGGGTTCTAGTCCCAATAGAGTCCCGCCGCTGGCCAGACCTGGGTTTGTGACTGACTCTAGGTCGAACGTTTCTTATCAGTTATCAGAGTTTGTCAATTTTCACTTCGTTCATTGAAAATTGTATTTCTTGTAAAAATTGGCACCTCCTTTCCTATTTCTCTTGCTATTCTCAAATTACACTGTTTGACACGAAAAATGGTTCAGAGACGAGACAATATTCATTTTGAACAGGAAATTGACAGATTTTGAGACATCGACCGAACAACATCAAGATATAGAAAAATCGCGCGATTTATAAAACACATATATCTCCGAATCTCAAGCCAATCAACATTTTTTATTACCAGATTCGTGTTCACTGGGCATAATTCTATAAGAAAAATTATATCTCGTCGCTGAACCAAAAAAAGTCGTCATTTGTCGAACAGTGTTATTCAGCATCTTGAGGGTCGCCCGTTTGATTATAAAAATGCTGCAAAAATTTCTCCATTGTGGTTGTTTGCATTAATTCGCTTTGTATAAAAATGCTCAAGTATATTGATTGTATTGTTTCTGTTTCAAATGCACAAATAAAAAAATAAACGTTTTACTGCCCCCGAGATGCTTAAAAGTTATTTTGCAACCCAATGACATAATAAGGTTGAGCATAAAATAATTTCACTGGTTGATTTTGTATTTAAATCAAACTTTCAAATAAATGTAATGAATTTAAATGTACCTACAATACGAAATAAGAAGCAATCGATTGAACAGAGTGCAAAACAGGAACGCGAACAGAGAGAAAGGGGCTTTGCTAAAGTGAATTGAATCGCCACAGGCCGATACTTAAGCTGCCAATTAACTGTACAGTTAAATATTAACGACTCAAAAACTTGGTTTATTGACGCTTCGAACTAACCGTTTGAGCCCTGGGCTATTCGCAGCTCATTGTTCTGTCGATAATGTCTGAAAGACTTAACATATCATGTGTACCCGTACAATACTTCCATTCCTCTTATATTGGCCATTGTTAAAATGGTTAATGCTCCCATTAATCTTTCAAATATATACATACGTACGTATATCAATAACGGATATGCAGTTTTGTGTTTTATAATCGGCTGAGAGACCGTGGGTTGCTCCACCACCCACTCCGAAAGTGTCACATTATTCGAAGAGAGTTCGCAATGAATTTTGCAATGACGCACAGTGAGGTCAACCGATGATTGCATAACCTTTTTTAAATAGTTTTGTACTATTTAGGTACATACAAGTGCACTCTGTTCGACTCGGTGCGATAGTACCCTAAACTACTTCAATGCCATCAATGTGTCTAAATACTCTAAATGTTTAAAAGTTTGAACCATAGTGGCATTACAGGTAATACCACTGTGCCATAATGGCCATAATAAAAATATATAAACACAAAAAATAATAGATAATATCTGCATACAAAAAATAATAGATAACGCATGGCTCGGTGGTCGACGGGTTCGATCCCGTGAGTTGACCTCGATTGTAAAGTATTTTTCTGAATATATTTATTTATTTATTTTATTTTTACATCCATATATGTATACAAATATACCAGGAAGGCCTGAGAGGTAAACCCCAAGTCGCTGAATTACAAGACATTGAAAACTCGTAATTAACGAGACATCTAAATACATAATTATTACATACATACACGTGTAAATCGAAACAACCCCTGACATATATGGTCAGATATTACAAACATCGTATACAATACGACCAATAACATTTTTCATGTAACAATACCAATTTTTAAATTCAACAACCAACCACAGAGACATCTATGGTGAGAAATCTGGCGAAACCTGAGACATAACAATAACTCAAGGTTTGCAATAGAATATTGGAGAGGAAAAGCCCATTTTAGAGGAACCGTTTCAATGAAACTCTGATAAGAAACGATCAACCTCAACAAACCAAGGTCTGGCCAACAATGAGACTCTAGTGGGAATCGAACCCGTGACATCATGCGCGAAAGAATGCAACACTCACCACTAGACCACGCTGTTGGTTATATTATCTGTAATGCTGCTGGCCAGACCTTGGATTTGTGACTCCAGGTCGATCGTTTCCTATCACATAGTTTGCCAATTTATTTGATTTTCATTGAAACGGTTCCGACAAATAGGCAACCTTACCCATTTTCTCGCAAATCTTGAATTTTTAGCAATCTTGAATTTCGCTGAATTGTATAAAATGCTGGAAAATTACAAATTTGACCATAGATGTATATGTTAATTGATATGTATTTACTTTGTATAATACTAATTATACTTGTTTCAAATGTGCAATGTTTCTGGCCAGGGAAGACACATTGGCTTTACCTGTAAGGCCTTCTAGTAAATATGTATATGTGTAAAAACAAAATTTAATATGAAAAATAGATACGTAATTTCGAAGTTCAATTTACCTGCGAAAAGTTACAAAGTCTGGCAAACTCGGAATTCGATCGTAAAATTCCATTCGATACGGCGAAGAAACAATATAAAATCGAACCTTATGCAAAAGTCGACCTCAAACATCGAACTACATATATAAACCGACAGTTTGAGAGGCGCAGCGCTATTTAAAATCCACAATCGCTCGTAAAACGGTCGTCAAGGCGATTTCAGTTAATAATAATACATAACTGTGAAAATTTTAAACATATAAATACAGACAAAAAAAGTAGGATCTATGTATGTATGTATGTAAATTAGCTTTACGCAAATGTGTATATGAATAAATTAATTTAAATGGATGTTTAATTCTAATTTGAATGTTATTAAAACAAAAAAAGGAGAACGCCTATTGCGAAAATTACACACATTCGATATGTAAGCGAGGCGTAAAAATGGGACATTTTGAATTTGACACATTTTGAAAACACTTGGAATAGTTTCAATTATAATATTAAGAGGGCTGTACACCCGAAACCTTAATTTTGTTACCGTTCTTTTCTTCGATATATATATTGAGTGTATGTATATATTGAGTGAATGCGACAATATATATCAATATATATATTGAGTGAATGCGACAGTTGCGCTTCGACCAGATAAAACGTATTTTAAATTGACACAATCGAGGTTTCGTATTCGCCTATTTTCTCCTCCAAAACTGGACCAATTTTTAAAAAAAAATTATCATAGGTATGATAAAAATACTTTCTGTGCATCTATCGGCGTATTTTTTTTTAAATCGACCGTTAAATAAGCACGCTGGACTCGTTTCGTGGGTGTAAAAAAGAGGCGATTTATAGATGTTTGGTGGCTCCTAGCTCCTATAAAAAATAATTAATCAAAAAAATAAAACGATAGATGCACCCCAATGGTCGATATCCATAGCATATTAAAAAATAATTTCTCTAGTGCCATAATTGAGGAAGGGAGAAGTATAGTACGTTTGTATGGACAAGGCGCTGCTGTCCAGCCCTCTTAAAAGTGCATTTTCAAAGTCGTCCAAATCGATAAAATCAAACTTAACATCAATTTAAAATATAATTCAATGCAAATATTATTATGTAAACAATATTTATATCGTACAGTAACAAATAAACGCCATTTATAAAAATGAACGCGATAATCACAACGGATTCAATGTCACTGCGAAAAATACGAACATATATATTTTTAAATATCTCCTATGCAGAAATCGCAATGACTTTGGATAGAGAGTGGTTAAAATGACGGAAAACTTCGAGCGACATTGAAACCGCAATCCGACGAAAGGTATAAATTTGCAAACGAATTAACAACACATGTGTCAAAAATTCCAACGGCAAATAGTAAAGTTTCGATAGCCGTTTGAATCGTTTTCCCAATGCCAAGTTTAAACCTGCCGATCGGCGTTTGAAAATCGCCCGTATTTGTGCCGCGCATCACAATCGCCAATGAGATCACGTATAAACCCGTAATCGTACGTACATATGTATGTTGTATACGATGATAAATATGCACGTGGAGGCCTATTGACATTTGCCGAAATCGGTGCCATTTCTAGACTTGCCATAAGCTCACAAACCGGAAGTGAAAGAATTGAATTCGCCCGCAAAAGAAGAAACCGGTACGCGTCAGAGGCCGTGAACAGTTTTTTCTATCGTATTTCGAAATGAAACGAACGCGACCTTGTCACGAAGCTAACGGACTTTCGATGGCGTAATTAGCGCCCCCCACTTGCATATATTTTGCAAAAAAAATAAATCAAAAAGCCCGTTTGCAATCAATTAACGATAGTGCACGCTTATTGGATAAGTGATCTAATCGCGATACGGCTTTTGATTGAAATTATGTATGCATTTATGTCAGAATTGGCTCGTTTCAAACCAGGCTGACATCATAAAGTATACCTATCGTTATCAATATTCCGTATTTTTACATACCTCCTTTACGTTTCACATGGCTTTCGTGTCAGTGGTCAATTTTATCTCTTATCCGATCGTTTTCATACTTTGCCATATTGCTCATTTTGGTCATCAATATACGTAAATGTATCGTCTGCCATTACGTTGGAGATAAAATATCGTATACAATGCGTAACAAATATCCAGAATCTCGGATACGGTGACGTTTATGACGGTACGTAAGACTACCATAATCTATCTTCAACCTTTTCGCCTTGATATGCCTATTTCAGATTTTAATTGTTTAAACGCCTATAATTCACTCTATATTTTATAAACTTTGCTCTATAGGTTCTCGTTATCTCTAATATTTAAATATTTATAGTTTTAACTCTCATATGTATATATAAATTTCAAATTTGGCGTCTAGCTTCATGTAATGTAATACACGATATATATTGATTTTTGGCCAAATATTCCATTCGATGGGTTCAAATTAATGAGCAATTTTTGCCATAGTGCCATTATAGGTCACCCAAAATCGACATTATAGCAAATATGTATGTGTGTATATATCACATTATTTAAATGAATGTATCTGTACACACATTCATAAAAACAAACCTAATCCTTAAAAATCAGTAAAATTCAGACCTGCTGAATTTTACCGATTTAAATGAACTGTCACAAAATTCAGCAAACCCTAATATATAAACACTAAGCCAGTGCTTCCCAATTACTTTCACGCCACGGCCCCCTAAGTAATTCTGAAAGAATTAATTCCCGGCCCCTAAAAATTTTTTTTTCTAGTTAAAAGGTTTATTTGGCAGTAATTATTATAATGATAATACACATATTTATAAATTTACAATTTTAAAATTATAATACACATATTTGAAACCCTACGGCCCCCCAGGGGGCCGCAGCCCCCAATTTGGCAAGTACTGCACTAAGCAACAAAAAAATCACATATTTTTACTCACCGGAGCGAAGACTAATCAATCTTTACTAAGTTTGACTCACAGAATTCAATTATGACAATTGTTTTTGTTAAAGTTCTCTCGTTTAAGAGATATGTATGAGAGTTTTAAAAAAAATTCGAAATGTTCACAGACAAAATTGAGTATTGCAATTAATAGTCAAGTGTTTTTTTTTATATTGATTGTAATTTTTTGCTGCTTTGAAACACTTATAATTAATTATGTAGCGAATTTTAAAAGTTAAAAATATAATTTTTTTCCGTAATATTATGAATTAATTTTGTTTCATTGGTTGTTTATGTCATTAAATTTTTTTTATCGAAACGTACTAATTCGGGGGTAAATGATTTTAAATTGAGTTAAAAATCGATGATGCAAGAGCGAGATGGAGAATGGTGAGAGCATCACTTCATCTTACTCGCTCACACTCACTTACGAGAGACGAATGTCATATTGTAATTTAAAATCATTTACCACTCGAATTAAAACGTTCAGATAAAATAAAAAAATATTGATATTGAAAACTAGCCCTTATAAACGTGGCAATGTCAAAAATTAACAAAATTAGCTCATAATATTACGAAAAAAAAAAACGTTAATAATTCGCTAGATAATTATTTATACGGGTTTGGTGCATCCGCTCTAAAATCGCCAGATTTACAGAACGGCAGCTTTAAACGTAATTCTCGTTTTCTCGAATGATAGATTGCACATCAGATGACGAGTAACCTTTCGATGTGCACAGATGCAATTATTAAAATGGTAATTATTAAAATTGAGTTGGATCGTTGGCATTGTCTGGCGATTTTAGAGCGGATGCACCGCATCCATTTATACGTATTTGAGAGCAATAAAAAATTACAATCAATGGAATAAACATCCGACTATTGATTCCAATACTCACTTTTCGCACAACAATACTAGATTTTGAATTAAAGACTGCAAAAGCTAAAAATATGCAAAAATTGTAAATTTTTTGCTAGTTATTATTACAAGCCTCTTTTTACTTCGTTTTCGATTTTTTCGTCTGATTTCGTCTGACGAAATATGGGTTCTTATCCGATCGTTTTCAAACTTTGCCATTTTGGTCGGTTTGGTCATCAATATATGTGGAAATCAAAACCGCCATTACGATGGTGAAAAATAATCGTAATAGACACGTTTGAAAATACTCCATTATCGTTCTCGGTGACGTCTATTTAATGATTGGATCTCTCATATATAATTATGATTTTCCTATATAACCCCGTGGCGCAAAGTACGTCTAAATGTTGTCTTATGGCCAATTGTGTAAGCTTTGACATTCGGCGGTTGACATCTCTTCGAATGGGGGCGAGTTTCAAGTTGTAAATAACTACTGTGTGGACTGAACCGATCGATAAATGGGACTAAAACTATTTCAGATACATCTTATCTCACCGGTGTGTATAGTTTCTTATAGTTTCTTCAGAGTGAAACTGATATATCTATGTAACTGAAGTCTGAAGTCTAATCTAGAAAATGTTGTGGTCATTCATAGTATTGATTAACTTTTCTAAACTTTGACCAAACTTCAAAGATTTGTTTTAACCTTTATATTAATTTAAACGCCAATAAAAAGTGGGTCAAACTTAGTAACAATTGATTAGTCTCCGCTCCGGTAAGTAATAAAAACGTGTTTTTTATTTTGTTGCTCAGTAGGATTCGTATATAAGATACCTACTAGTAGGTTTTTTGATTAGCCAAAGCAACGCAAAACTTAGGAATACGATTTCAAAATTGCATTTAACTCTCGATATGTACGATCGACAAATCAATTGGATTACCGCTCCAAATGCGGTCTCCTAATTGAAATTAAAACTGACAATTGATTTGTACACCGTTGACAAAGACTGGTCGAAATAAAGCGAGTGATTCGACCAGTCGTTGACGCATAAAGACGCATTCGCACGGTTTGCGGTTTGCCTTGAAATTTTCGAACTTGTCGAGCGATCGTGGCGCCCTCTAGCATGCACAATATCGATCTGAATATACATACATATGTACATACATATATCAGGTATATATCAAGTATATATCAGGCAACATGCCTGAGCGCGATCGGTATATAATATCTATGTATGTATGTTCCATCGCGTCGATCAATTACGAGCCTAAATACACATTATGAATGATAATGTATTATTTGCACAAGATATCTATGTATATAATGACGTTATGCAATGCAACTTTCAAAACTTAATACCAATGCAACTCTTATTATTGCAGAACTTATGCTAATTTGAACGGAACGCAACTGATTAAATACATACATACATACATATATAGTGCTTAAATTTGTTTTATTACAAACATTTGTGCAATGAAAATGACATTCAAACTTCTAATGGAGGGTGATGGCCTCATGTTGAGGGCTTAGAGAAATTGAAGCTGATTTTTTTACAAGCCTCTTCTAAGCTTGCCTTCGCTCTTTCGTCTGGCAACATTTGAATTTGATATCCTACATTATTCCGATTGTTTTGAAACTTTGCCGTTTTGCGCGGTTTGGTCAACTATCGTATATTCAAATTTACAGTTTTAAAAAATGCTACAATTTCGACCATCTTGACGTCTCATGATAAGTTGCCGTATTAATTTATAGTATTCAGCGCCACCATCTATCTGCTTTGCTCAATTCACGAATTAAGCAATGAAGTCGCTAGGACACTTGAGAAACTCATGAAAATTAGCGTGAAACTTCGCGAATTAGCATATTAAACATACATAATCAGTGGCGTGCGCTGAAATTCTCTCTCTTTTTGTCGTATAGCCTTACTTAATGTGCACGAGCAGGATACAAGAGGAACAGGCTGTTCATATTTAAAATCCAACAAATTTTGAGCGCAGTACTATATTTTCGTTGTACATATGTCGACGATTGCGAACTTTAAAATATTGAGATCATTTAAACAATCAGAAAAATCTCAACTATCATCATATACATACATACATAAATCATGTTTCAATCCGCTGTCTATAATTTTGATTTATTTGTCTAATATGTCTGTTAGGTACTTGAGTTTCTCTACAAGGAAGATTTGGTTTGAAGATGTAACATGTAATTAAGCCCTTTCTCCATGGAGCGTATCTCTATAATATGGACGACGCTTCCGTCGCTGATTTCAACATCAGTGAAGAGTCTGGACAAGATGGCGAGTTGGTATTGTGAAAAGCAGGAACTGCGCTCTCTCGTCATTGCCAGTTCGAACAAACTGACTGGCCGAGTTTCGAGTTTCGAGTTTCGCGCTTACCCGCGCATTTGCATCGTTTCTATTGCGTAAAAAAAATCACACGCATACGATTCTGTACATCAGAGGCTCTCAAACAACGGTTCGTGGATGCACCGAGAGGATTCATACGATTCATAGTAAGCATAATTGTAGTCGTCATCTCGTAATAGAAAACCGCAAAAATTCATGAATAAGCAATTATTTACAATGAATGCTTGATTTCTCCGAAAACAAATCCGATAAAGGCTACTGTGCATCATACATAGTTTTGGATACAATTTGAGTATTATATTGCTGTCTTCATACTCAGTGCAGTTAGTCATACTGATAGGCACTCCGATTATATATCCGATGATACGCCTTTTTAGAAATTCACCATATCTATGATGCGCCTTTTTAGATATCACCTTTTAAGAAATTCAAACATTGTACAAAATACGAAATTTATCTACATATATTATTAGTTTATAAAAAAACTAGTTAATTAATTACCCGGTTTTAAAATACTTTTCAAATATAATTAAAGTTTTGTTTGTATTCCGTATGGATGTCTTTATCTAGAATATTCAAACAGAAATATTTGAATAGATAGCCGTCATTATAAAATAATTTATAAAGGAAATCTCAAAAAGGGTAGGATTTTCAAATTCAGCCCCTCAGTCAAATGTAAGATAGTAACGTATTCAAATTTGCTTTAGGTTAAATATCTTTTTGGTGGTACTTTTTTCAAAAAACGTTTACCATCTCCTCCAACACACCCATAAGATAAGGTGGGCCATAAATCTTATTTTAATTTTTGTTTTATTTGAATAATTATAAGAGCGGAAAAGTTTTCGAAAGATAACGAGCGAACCGCATTGGTTTGTGTACTTTTGGAAACGCAACAGTCGAAAGTTGAGACGTCTTTTGCACGTCTCCATTATTAGATCGTGACAAGCGGTGAATGGTTCACTTTTAAACGTCGCTATCGATGGATTAGATGATTTTTATCAGCCTTGATCTATGCAAAATCATCAATGAATACAATTTCCAACTCTTTTAAGATTTCCATGAACATGGAAGATTAGCGATATATTGGCTACAACTAAAGAAAATAGTCTACAACTCTACAAGTGAAGTCCTTCTATGCTTATAAATATACTCAAAATATTGTAGAACTGAACTCACCATCATCTTGAGAGTTGACAGGAGCCAACTCATCCTCCCTCTGCGCCAAATTCCCAGTCCTCCTCTTCCGAATGCCATAAGTGTGAACGGGAACTATCAACTTAGGTCGCGGTATTGAAAAATCCGAATCCGAATCCGAAGATGTCTTCTTGCTTTCGAAAGTCCTCGAAGCGACCGTATTGAACTTATCACCAACGTCTTTCTGCTGCATCAGATTCAACTGTTCTATGGGGGATATAGTCCTCTTGGGCTGACTGACCACCGTTTGACCCATGTGATAATCTAAGACATTGTCACAGGACAGACGATGATCCTCGACATCCTTGACGAACAGAGACGACCTCGAATCACTCTTGACGCGCAACGACTTAGAACGAACTGTACCAGATCTAACACTACCACCGTTCACTTTGTCTCTACCGTGTTGTTTCCCATGCAAAAACCGTTCCTCATTGTTTCCATTTACTGTTACGTCGAGACTTTGAGGCTTCACCGAAGTCCTGGGAGCCGGCACGGGCCTTTCGATCTTCTTGCATTGACTAGTAGCATCGACGAGATCCTCCTGTTGACTTATCCTCGAATAGTATTCATAAAAACTTTCAGCGTTGGGATCTGATCGCTTGTTGAAAGCATCGGGAGGTGGACAGAGAGGTGCAGCTTGATTCGGATCGTGTTTCCTCTGTCGCTGCAAGTATTTGAGAGATTCTTTCTTAACATTAGGAAGGATAGTAGGAAATTCGTTCTCGTCTTCGACGTCCCATTCTTTGAACTGCTTTCTTTTGATGCGACGTAAAGTAGACGGCTTATAGCCGTTGAGACCTTTAAAACTGAAGCTGGGTTGCAGCTGTCGTTGACTAGATAGGTACTCTTTGCTAGCTCTCGTCTGCTCTTCTATGTGCTGTTGGTATTTGGCTAATTGTGACGCGTTTGAATCGCTGTCGTCCAAGGTGTAGTCTTTGGGTTTCACTAGGACGTCTCGACAGGACTTGCTGCGGGATATGTTGGTTCTGGGTTTGGGCTTGTCGAGCTCCTCGCTCGAATTCCAGGAGCCGGAGGAGCTAGATTGGCTCTCGACGAGGTTCCTGTGGGTGTCGACCCAGTTGGCGGCGTACACCATCTCCATGGTCCTGTCACCGATGGCCATCCATGGGTCGTCCATGATGACCCTGCCAGGGTATTGCTTGATCTTCATGGTGTCGCCGTGGGTCACCGAAACACGAAACGAGTCATGCTTTCACTTCACTTTCTTTATTTAAAACGGTGCTGTGTAAACAATCGTAAAGATTTATTTTATGCATTGCTATGGATCGTGCAAACGATGACGTACCAGAGATTTGATCGAAAACTTCAAAATTTAAATAAAAAGGTTTCAGTGATTGGGGGGTTTCAAAACATTCAAACATTACAATTCTCAACAAGTCAAAGCAACACTAAATAACACACTGAGATTGCTAAAGTTTTTCCACTACTTAGACATCTTACAAGGGACGAAATCCATCAACAGACTCCTTCTTTCAACACTCCAAAAGATATGCTATTGAAAGTGGCAAAACAAAGTTTCAAAACTATGTAACGGACAAGTGCTACTACTAACGGATAAAAATAAATTTAACTAAAATAATCAAACATTTTAAACCCAATAGATTATCTGAGGCTTTGAGCTATACTTCTTACAAGTAAATAATTCCAGTAGCATGGCTCAATAGTTGCGTTGATACTAAGCACCGAGAGGTCACCGAGTTCGATCCCGTCAGCTGGCCGCGATTGAAAAGAATTTATTCGGAGTACAATTTTTAATGCTACTGAAACTTGGATATTTGTGACTCCAAGTCAATCGTTTCCTACCAGAGTTGGCCAATTTGTCTGATTTTATTGTTGAAGCGGTTCCTCCATCAAATTGGCAAAAATCATCCTACCCACAAACAATGTCACTACAATTTGAAGATGATTTCAAAAATGTATTATCTATAACATGGATGTCTCAGTATTTTCTTATATATAGTATTTGTATTATCCTTGTCTGGTCACAGCGACGCGTTAGAGTATTATGTAATGTCACTGTGCCTAATATGCAAATAAATAAATAATCCAAATATATAAATGAGGATAGTGATGTTTCAAAACTACATATTTATGTAGTATAGAAAATTCCCGAAAACCAAACTAGCAAAATTCCCGAAAACCATTGAAAAGAGCCAAGCAAACGTTTCAAAACTATAAAGTGGATGAAAGTAAACTTGTGTTAATAAAATTTCAACAAATTAATATAGATAAACTACCCCAACAACTAGTTAAGGATAATAGGAAAATTTAGCCCCAACGAACTGAACCTTTACCACCCTTCTAAATGATACAGATTTTTTTTTAAAAACGGATGTGAGCATGTATATTTACGAATATTAACTACAATAAACCAAGCAGCGAAATCATTGAAAAAATCTAAATAGTTACAACTATAAAGCGGTTGAAAACAAAATTTTATATACATAGTACAAAAATATCAATTGATAAAGATCAACTAACCACGATTTATCATTAATAAAGGTAACAACCAAAACCATTGAAATGGTAAAACGGACGTTTCAAAACTACGAAACGGTTAAATTGATTGAATGTGAAATCTCATTCTTTTAACCCATCACTATCAAAAACGAAATATAACCGTCTCAAACAACAAAAGCATAAAACGTGAAATGTGAAAGATAATATTTCACTGTCTTTCGCTCGGCGGATGTGCTCTATGCATCGGACGACCTTGACGCGTCTGCCAAGTTAAACCGGTCCGACTATACACGAAAGTCGGCCGGCCGAAATCATCGAGCGTCGACAATGAATCTACAGATGACCGATGATGCAATCCGTCCCACGTCCCGGCATGCAAACGGCTAACAAACGATATGATTGCAGTGCAATGCACTCCTCGGACGCGCCGAGCGAAAGTCACACTTATGTAGAGTGGGCATCAACGACGTCCTTAATTTCGAACGGTTCTAAACATAGACCCGTGACTCGCTCACGATCGTCATTGCGCGGAATGATTCTCGATCGCATGCATATTGTTTTGGGAAAGTTTCGACCGAATCCGTCGACCGGAAGTGACACTTTTACGCACTCGAAGTGCACGCGTGATAAACACGCGTAAATTTGGACGCTGGCAGATCGGCAGACATGTCTATAGTGGTTATTATGTCGAAGCTGTTTTTTTTTTTCAATATAAAGCACAAATATTTTTTTTCAAGTCACAATACAATCGGACGGGTGATCCTATTTACATACATATATAGTGGACGTTGTTTTTCAACGACTCAAAATATTATTAAATAATGGATAATTTATAATCACTAGGATCAGATGTTGATAAGGCCAATGGAAATTTACAATACACGTTCCGACAGTGCTGAATGCAAGAGAGCAATACAAATTAGCGATGTAAATATATATAATATACATATATGAGAGATAATGAGAGCCTATAACGCAAATTTTATAAGATATAGTTTGAAACAGATAAAGTTATAGGCGTTTAAACAAATAAAATGTGACAAAACGAGTGGGGGGCGGAAATTCAAACCAACAAGGCTACTGGCTATTGGAAATGGGTTAGCTGCATTGATGTACAATACACTAGATGGGCCCTGACGTGTGATTTTGGTAGGAGATCTTGTCTTCACTAACTGAGGGGTGCGGGGGGTTTAACTAGCGGGGAAGTTGGGAAAAAAAAAGGTTTTTTCCCTACGACGCAGCGGTACCTACCTACCTACTGAAAGAAACTGTGCATGCGCCATGTATTTTGCATGCGCCAAAAGGGAGACCAGTATAAAGCGTGAGGGCGGATCTATGTGTATTATATATCTATGGTTAGCTGTCACCGTCTCCAAAATTTTTGGATTCTTACACGTGTTTATTACGTTTATATTTCATCATCGACTTGCAGACCCAATTTAAATCTCTATCGGCGGCCAAAGCTCGCAAAATGACAAAGTTTCAAAGCGAAGGGAGTTTATCAGACCAATTGGCCTAGTGAAACTAATAAAAACCTTGTAAAAAAAGCTTTTCTACGAAGTTGGCCATAACGCCCCAAAAACATATTGCCCCAATTATCAAATACTGTCTAAAGATTATAGTATTTAAGTGAAATTTATTTACGCACGATTAATGAATTGGATTTAGGATGAATGATAGGAGTGGAAAGTTAAAAAAATCCTAAAATCAAAACCGCTAATTCAAATTAAAAATCATTGTGGAATCATTAGTGGTGGGAGGGGGGGAATTCAAACGCCCCGGGTACAAAAAAATCCTAGCTACGCTACTGGATTTATGCAACTGAGCACTGAATTTAAATTTTTGAACGAGCTATACGATTTTATATTTTACTGGTGTTTTTACCCGTTTTAAACATGGCCAATTTAATATTAAACATTTTATTACATGTATTTGAATAGTTTTATTTTATTTAAATTTATTGGAATATTCATTTATTATTATCAAATTGAACGTCACGTAATCTACGACCCAAACAAACATACATACATACAAAGTCTCTTTTGAAATTACATATTAAATTTATTTTTTAATGATTATTCGTCCAAAAAAACATTCTCAGTACTAAAATCAATCTACATATATCTTGTAAGGTCTGTTGTGGCTTCTCTAGTTGCGAGAAATGTCGTAGCTAGAGACACTTCTAAGAGACACTTCTAGAGACACTTCTAAGAACTAGAGACCCAGCTTAACTTTAACATTGTTTAGCAATCGCTCCATACTGGCAACATTGTTCAATGCAACTTATTCAAATGCGAAAGTGAAACTTCACATGTCGAACGTAGACTTTCGGTATAAATAATAATTACTATTAATTATTGTGCATTATAAAATAGCGTAAGTGCAAGTTTCAAATGCGTCAAATATATTCTCATGCGTTTCCATGATTTCCCACGCGTATTAAAAAAAATATATGCATTTCTCACACGATTGTCCAGGGTTGCCACACGTTTAAATATAATGCACACACGACGTAATAATAACATGGTTGTATGTTCCATTAAATTTTTCTATTTTCGATACGAAAATGAATCTAACACAAAGAGCGACCTGAATGGATCATAAATTTCAATCATAGCTTGTCAACCGTTACTACTCGATACATACTATTTAAGTTTGATCACAATTGGTTTGATGACATTAAATACACTTAACGGTTGATCATATTATATTTAAGATGGATTAGATCAAGTATTGATAACAATAAACAATGGTTACATTAAACATTCACATTAAATATTGAAGAAACAAAATTTCGATCACATTATATATATATATATATATATATATTTATTTATCATTGATGCTATCATATGCAAAACAATGTCAAATGAAAACGAAACGTGTCATTTTTTAAAAGCGAATCCATGGACGGGACTCGACAGGACAGGATCCTGACCTACAAATCGAAATCGAATCTAAGAATCTAAGAAGTCCGCATCATTTAGCGAATCGGTGATCTACAAAATGCACAGTTATGCTTGCTGGGCGAATCGCTTGTTTGCAAAGAAACGGAACCCAACGGACCGTGCCCGTTTAGCATGCGCGCGCAATCAGCAATGCAACACGCATATAAATAAATAGATGCACATGCAGTTTTTCAATGTGTAAATACGAGTCAATCAGTCAGTTACGGCATTCGTCGAGTGGATCTCAGGTCACGTATTCATTCGTGAGGTGCCTTTAAGCGACACCGAAAAGGTTATTTTGAAAAAAAATAGGCCATCACATCATAAAACAGCTTAATTTTCAAAATTCTCAAATTGAGTTTCATTTTGATGCCTATGAAGCATCTCACAAGACTCCTTTGAAAATATGAATAGATCTAAGTTTTTAGTTACAAAGAAATACATAAAATACGAATATTGAGCTTATACGGGCTTTGAGGAGTAAATTTCTGAAATTAAAACATATAATCTGATTTAAATTCAAATGAGGCATGATCTAAGAGTCCTCTTAAGATTCAACTAGACTTAAAACTCACGTTAGAACAATTAGAAAAAGTAAAAATTCTATGAAACTCTTACGTATAATATGAAATCTTGCACACGTCATAGGCATATTATATAAATAGGCTTTTTTAAATAATAATATGATATTCTAAATTCTACTGCTTTTCTACTTCACTCTTGGAAGCTTTTGACAGTTTTATTCTTAAGAGTGTAATAAGAACTTGAAGCACAGGATGTTGTATGAGCATTTGTAAAATCTAACGTAGAAGAAGAAGCTTACTACGCTATATATATATATATATATTATTAAATGTAGTGTAAATAAAGAAGCAGGTGGTAGCTTCGACGGCGAAAAAATAAATAAATAAAAGGAAGAGCAAGCAGATGCCTTGGAAGAGAGCAGGTTCTCTCGGTCGAATGACAGCTTGGAAGCGCCCAACAACGGACCGTGCTGAATTACACATGTACTTCTTTTAGAAGCTAACTGTAACCGGGAGCCGAGTGCCGAAAATTGTCCAGCGATCATCCCGGACCAGTTTCCATCTAATGGAAGATGGAAGAGAAATTCCCAACGGACATTTTTAGAAGTGCAAAACTTTCTATTCGCCGGACCGGTGTGACCAGCGCGTCGAGACATAATTACCCAGCGCCGCTTATTGGAATCGCTCTGGAAAAATCTCTCCGAGTAAAAAAAAGAAGTAAAAATAAGTACACGCTATGTACACACATACATCAGACGCGAAATTCACAATCTAATCCCAAAAAAAAAAGGGAAGTAATCCCGAGAGCAAAGTGTGTGAATCGCCCGCGGAAGATTCGCCCGAATCAACACAAAAGAAGTACGAAACGAAGAAAAAGAAGTTGAATCATCATGCAATGGGAACGCTTGACCGTGAACAAACTAGTTTCGTATTATATTATAGTAAGCATTAGTTCCATCACAAGAGTAAATAAGAACGGTATGATTCTAAAAGTGCACGATCACCTCTCACTTCTAAATGGAAGTTCACTAACGAAACACTAGGTATTTACATAAGATATGAAACACTCGCGCAATATACTAAATACCTACAAACATTTCCGGAATTTCATCACAAATTATGACCAACGATGCTTTTAGAACAAAAAATGGTTCACCATTGTCAATTACTATTGTCAGCCATGTTTTTTTGCTCTTTTGCTTTTGTATACTAATGGAGCAGTCTATTGTTATTTGACGAGCACCCAGCCAACGCCGAAGACTATAAAGACGACAGAAAACAACAAAAAGAAGAACTTTTTTTGAATGTTATCGAATGTTTTCATACACCTTTCAATATACCATTTTGCCTTCTTTAATAAAACACGAAAAGAAGAATAAATGAAAACTTAAGAACGTAAACATGTACTGTAGTTATAAGAGTAGAAGTTCAATTTGAAGTATTGTAACATTAATAACATTTTTTTTAAATTATGATTCCTAATCAATATAAACGTGAACGATAAGAACGTTTACTTCAAAACTGTTCCAATTATAAAAAAATATGTTTACTAATACTAAGGCATGTTTCTGCTTAAAATCGACAAATTCAATTCAAACGATGCAACCAAAAACAAGTAGGTCACAACTTCTATAATACATATGTACAGATCCACCTATTGACCCGAGCTATCTCTCTATCTATCCGAATGTAGTATACATAAGTTTGGGGTCCAACGATCGAATTGATAATTAAAAAGTTCGCAGATCTAAACGAGCCATTAGATAATGCGAAAAAAAATGCGCACACAGATCTTACGAAGGTTAACCGGTTCGGTGACTCTGCACCATTGTGTTTCTCCGTGCATTTATATATTTAATAATAATACAATCCGAATCTGATCTGGGTTATGTCCTTCTCGTGATGTCATAAAACTTTTCACAGAACAATGTGTATTATTACAATATAAAGGTGACGTCAATAGCGAAGACTCTCTGGCCTTTTTTTTTACTAGTTTGCCGTTTCACATTAGTATTGATAATGAAATATTGAAACAATATCACGACAACAAATAATAATAAAAAAGAAGCAAAGTCCTATAAAGCCGCCTATAATATAATAGATGATCAGCCTCTAACTGGCTAATCATGCAAATGTAAGTTTCATTCGAGAATCGAATTTTTTATCATTTCAAATTAAACTTCATCGCGGAGAACTTTCAACACATTACGGTCCGAAATTTCGCAAAAAATATTGAAATTTTATTAATAATTATGTAACTTGCAAAAATAACTATTGCCTGCGATAATTAATCTATGCCTAATAATTCATGACCTTTTTGTGAGAAGGGGGAGGGGGGGGAGGGGATTTAAAATATAAAGTATTCCCTTTTCAGATGTTTAAATAATTTTAAAAGAAAAATCATGCGCCGCAGACAAAAAAATTGTTTTGTACACGCTTAATTTCCAATTAAGATTTAATTAAAAAAATTAAAACAAAGCTTTTTTTTATATAAAAAAGCCTTTCTAAAATACGCCAGAGTGTAAATTCGTCCAATTTTGATGGCTTGTATTTCTTGGTCAATAGCTTCGTTGGATTTGGTCAGTAAATAGATGATCAGTAAGTTACCGTTCACTGACCGTTCATGATAAGCGATTTACTGACCGTTTATCTTTAACTTTAATGTAAGCTATTAAGTTACTGACCGTTTATTTAAAAAAAAAACTGACCATTTAAAAACATATTCTAGTTGTGACTTTCGTCCTCCCCCCCCCCCCTTTCATCCGCCCTGACAGTGACAAGAACAATAACAATAACAAAAAAAATAGGTTTAGTAAAAACAAACAAAAATTCCGTATTAAATATTATATACTCAGATAAGGATTGAGTAACGAAAAACTATTTACTCATCAAAATTTCTAAGTATGTATAACGTTTATCACCGTCTTATCGGCAAAAAATTTTACATAAATATTTACACAATGAGAAAATAAATGGCCGTTTAGCCCGAAACTAGCCATTCGACTACGTCACACGTAAACGTCAAATTTCGCAAGCGAAAAACCGGAATCGAAAAACTGCCACTTATTGTTATCGCCGATTTTATACATGACCACCATAAAAGTTTCACAACTGGCTCAATTATGCACACGACTTATTCGAATGACTGTTCAAAATCGATTACTGACCACTGATTAAAAATCACAAAACTTCTTTATACTTACATATTGTTACTACGTAAGTACATAGACAAAGTAATAAATAAATAATTAAACTACGCAGAATATATCATATGTTTCGATAAACTTTGATTCAAAAAACTGTCAAATTTGGCCTTGAACATTTCGTCACAATTTCTACACATTTCACTCAAAAATCATGATAAACTGTCAATTTAAAATCAATCACATTAAGACATTTTGATTATTTCGCCTTTTTGTATTAGAAAACATCTTCAAATATACATATATTGAAACTTTTTTTATAAAATTCACATCAAATTTTACATTCAATAAAACAAACCGCAAAATTCAATCACCATGCATTGTCTTGGAATTTTTTCCAAAAAACAACCTTCTCTCAATGAATATTTATTCTTCATACACGAACTGTGATTTTGAGTTATTTTTCCTATTATGCTGTACGTTAACATTAGAATAATATAATACTATGATTACTAACAAAATCGAATTAAAATTGTAAAATAGAAAATGATCAGTAGATCAGTAGCTATTAAAATAGATATAAGACGTATTGTGAACATAATTTCGTGATAATAAAAAGCATTTAAAAATAAAAAAATATATACAAGAACTGTACGTGAATAAGTTTTTAAGCCATTTTTGACACAAACACTAACAAAATAAATATATAGACAACATGTGTGTGTGTGTGTGTCAGTAACTATTAAAAAAGACCAAAGGTGTATTGCGAACACAATTAAAAACAATTCAATGATCGATTCCGAGTTCAAATCAGCCAAAATTTCTATGTTGAATTTTCGCATGATCACAAAACTTCATCTAATGTCGCTTAGTTTTTGAGCTATTATGCTGTACGTTAACATTAGAATAATATAATACTATGATTACTAACAAAATCGAATTAAAATTGTAAAATAGAAAATGATCAGTAGATCAGTAGCTATCAAAATAGATATAAGATGTATTGTGAACATAATTTCTCAATAATAAGGTACATAGACAAAGTAAAAACGTAAACAAACACACTTTCACATGAAATAATCGAAACAATTCACTCTGTATATATATAAATATATAATTTTCGACATATTAGGCACGTCAGATCGTCTGCACGACGAAATTTCAAATCACCATTTTACAAATATGTATGTATGTACATCATTGAATGATTTGGCTGCACTGATTTTCGCTGCACGGTCGTACATGTGTTAACGCGTTTTCGCACAAAGAACGCATCCGGACGAATACAATCCGAAACGAAATGAAAAAAAAAAAACAATGAAAAGCTATGGATTGAAAAGCGACACTAACACACCCAACGAGCGTCTGATCGGTACTGATGTCTGGTGAGCGGAGACCAGTCTGCAGCTGCAAGGCTACTTGCTATGGGGAGCTCAACCTTTTTTTTTATCGAAACATTCGAATCCGAACGTAAAATTTACATACATATATATATATATATATATATATATATATATATATATATATATATATATATATATATATATATATATATATATATATATATATAAATAATTGCAAAAACAGCTGACTCTCAATATACATACATACATATGTATGTATGATATTGTATTCAATTTTAAATTTTACGGTGATGCAATTTTTATCTTATCACCAGAGATCGGCGGTCGAGTTGCCCCCGTGAAATAACAATAGACCTCTCCACTGTTCGGGAAAGCAGGAGAGCAAAAAAAAGGTCGACAATAGAAATTGACAATAGGGAACCATTTTTTTACCAACCTCTTCTTAGTTCGGAATCGATTTTGTCGTTTGATGAAGTTTGGGTTCTTATCCGATCGTTTTCAAACTTTGCCATTTTGCTCGGTTTGGTCATCAATATAAGTAAATGGATCGTCCACCATTACGATAGAGATAAAATATCGTTTAAGACGCGTTTGAAGTTTGCAAATTTGAAATCTGGGTGACGTATATGTAGTCTTTAGTTTTATACATAGATGGCGGTAGTAAAATAAAATTATTGGTATTTCTATTCAAAATAATAATTTATATATCTTAATATTGTTGCGTAGGGGTGGGTGGAGGATCCAAGTAAAAGGCCAACAGTCGTTTCACAGCATTTATTGATGATTAAGGAGATACACGCACTGGCAGTGCTCAGTCCAGAATGACATGTATCGCCTTATAAGGGATAGATCTCTCAGGACATCTTCGACGTCTAATTTGTTTACCTATTGTTATTGTCACGTACGGATATGTCTTCCCACGACATTCGCTCCCACGGTACAGGTCAATTCTGGGAAGTGCAATCATTGCTTAGCTTACTTGCACTTAGCCTGTCGCTAATCCTTAAAACCACTTACACTTAAGTGGAAATGACATCCGCCAATGCGATACTGTATCTTCGTTCACGGTGACGTCTATCGTCCACACTGTCGCATTTGTCCACACTGTTCTGACCATGTTTTTCCCTTTTCGCCCCCCCCCCCCCCTCGCTATGGAAGATTGAGCACTTTGCCATACTCATAATAAAAGTTTACAGAGAGAATTGGTGATTAATCAATTAGGTTTTTTTATATAAATTTTTTTTTTTTTATATATTGTCTTATTTAGCCGTCGAGCATCTTGTCCGCCGGTCTCTACTTATCACCTTTTTAGTAAAAAAAAAATGCATTTCATACTAAACCGAGTTGAAAGAAAGGAGATGTTTGAAAATTGAAAAAAAAAACAATATTTATAAATCTCATTTCGAATATGTGAAATATATTTTGTAATATAATATGATATTTAATAAATATTGAAGCAAAATTGTGCCAGTAGGAAAAAACGATCGCTTTAATTACACATTAAAGTTTTTTTCAATTTCAAGCTATTAATTTTATATTTATTTTTTATTTGAACTTTCTCTGACCTCCCGATCGAAACTTGCTTATATGCACATATGTATGTAAATATGTACAAATACATATATAAAAAAAACATGCATTTTTAGAAGGCCCGTCGAGAGCAAACCCAAGCCCTGAGAAAACAACAATAATAATAATAATAATAATAATAATAATAATAATAATAATAATAATAATAATATTAATCTAATCTATAATTTGGAAAGAGACTTTGTATGTATGTAAATATCCTTGGTCGTCGTCGTCGTCGTCTTCGTCGTCTTCGTCGTCGTCCGTAGATCGGTGACGTCATCGAACACGTGATTCGATTTTTTTTTTTTCGATCCATGGGCGCCGATTTGTTTTTTTCGATTCAATGGATTCACCCCCGCGGGGGCGCAAAGCGAGTAGTTTCATGGGGCCCCGCCAGGGGCGCAGCCCCGTGGGGCCCCGAAGGGGGCCCGGGGGGCCCAGCCTCATGGGGCGCAGCCCCATGGGGCTCAAAAGGGGGTGCCACAAGGGGCGCAGCCCCGTGAAGCCCCGAAGGGGGCGCGGGGGGCCCAGCCTCATGGGGCGCAGCCCCATGGGGCTCAAAAGGGGGCGCCACAAGGGGCGCAGCCCCGTGGGGCCCCGAAGGGGGCCCGGGGGGCCCAGCCTCATGGGGCGCAGCCCCATGAGGCTCAAAAGGGGGCGCCACAAGGGGCGCAGCCCCGTGGGGCCCCGAAGGGGGCCCGGGGGGCCCAGCCTCATGGGGCGCAGCCCCATGGGGCTCAAAAGGGGGCGCCACAAGGGGCGCAGCCCCGTGGGGCCCCGAAGGGGGCCCGGGGGGCCCAGCCTCATGGGGCGCAGCCCCATGGGGCTCAAAAGGGGGTGCCACAAGGGGCGCAGCCCCGTGAAGCCCCGAAGGGGGCGCGGGGGGCCCAGCCTCATGGGGCGCAGCCCCATGGGGCTCAAAAGGGGGCGCCACAAGGGGCGCAGCCCCGTGGGGCCCCGAAGGGGGCCCGGGGGGCCCAGCCTCATGGGGCGCAAGCCCTAATAGGCATTAACTAAGGGGGGCGAAGCCCTAGACGGCAATTAATCATGAGGGCGCGGAGGGGCGAAGCCCTAAAAGGCAACTGATCATGGGGGCGAAGCCTTAGACGGCATTTAATCATGGGGGCGCGGAGGGGCGAAGCCCTAAAAGGCATTAACTAAGGGGGGCGAAGCCCTAAACGGCAATTAATCTTGGGGGCGCGGGGGGCGAAGCCCTAAAAGGCATTAACTAGGGGGGGCGAAGCCCTAGACGGCATTTAATCATGGGGGTGCGGAGGGGCGAAGCCCTAAAAGGCATTAACTAAGGGGGGCGAAGCCCGAAACGGCAATTAATCTTGGGGGCGCGGGGGGCGAAGCCCTAAAAGGCATTAACTAAGGGGGGCGAAGCCCTAGACGGCTTTGAATCATGGGGGCGCGGAGGGGCGAAGCCCTAAAAGGCAACTGATCATGGGGGCGAAGCCCTAAACGGCAATTGCTCATGGGGCGTGGAGGGGCGAAGCCCTAGAAGGCAAAGGCTCAGGGGGGTGCCGAGGGCGAAGCCCTAGAAGGCAAAAAAAAAAAATTGATTTTTTTTTTTATTTTTTAAAAAAATTTTTTTGATTTTTTTTTTGATTTTTTTTTTGATTTTTTTTTATTTTTTTTTTAATTTTTTTTTAAAATTTTTTTTTAAAATTTTAAAATTTTTTAATTTTTTTTAATTAATTTTTTTTCATGAGGGCGCAGCCTCATGGGGCGCAGCCCCATGGGGCTCAAAAGGGGGCGCAGCTTTATGGGGCACAGCCTTATCGGCCGCAGCCTTATGGGGCGCTGTCTTATGGGGCGCAGCCTTAGGGGCGCAGTCTTATGGGGCGCAGCCTTAGGGGCGCAGTCTTATGGGGCGCCGCCCTAGGGGCGGGGGGGCGAAGCCCTAAAAGGCATTAACTAAGGGGGGCGAAGCCCTAAACGGCAATTAATCTTGGGGGCGCGGGGGGCGAAGCCCTAAAAGGCATTAACTAAGGGGGGCGAAGCCCTAGACGGCATTTAATCATGGGGGTGCGGAGGGGCGAAGCCCTAAAAGGCATTAACTAAGGGGGGCGAAGCCCTAAACGGCAATTAATCTTGGGGGCGCGGGGGGCGAAGCCCTAAAAGGCATTAACTAAGGGGGGCGAAGCCCTAGACGGCTTTGAATCATGGGGGCGCGGAGGGGCGAAGCCCTAAAAGGCAACTGATCATGGGGGGCGAAGCCCTAAACGGCAATTGCTCATGGGGCGTGGAGGGGCGAAGCCCTAGAAGGCAAAGGCTCAGGGGGGTGCCGAGGGCGAAGCCCTAGAAGGCAAAAAAAAAAATGATTTTTTTTTTTGATTTTTTTAAATTTTTTTTTTGATTTTTTTTTTATTTTTTTTTTTATTTTTTTTTTGATTTTTTTTTTATTTTTTTTTTTATTTTTTTTTTTAATTTTTTAATTTTTTTTTTTTTTTTAATTAAATTAGCTTAGTCATGTTTAAGCGGTTTATATTATAAACACTGAGCGAAGCCGGGTAATACAGCTAGTCTAATCTATAATTTGGAAAGAGACTTTGTATGTATGTAAATATCCTTGGTCGTCTTCGTCGTCTTCGTCGTCGTCTTCGTCGTCGTCCGTAGATCGGTGACGTCATCGAACACGTGATTCGATTTTTTTTTTTTTCGATCCATGGGCGCCGATTTGTTTTTTTCGATTCAATGGATTCACCCCCGCGGGGGCGCAAAGCGAGTAGTTTCATGGGGCCCCGCCAGGGGCGCCACAAGGGGCGCAGCCCCGAAGGGGGCCCGGGGGGCGCAGCCCCGTGGGGCCCCAGCCTCATGGGGCGCAGCCCCATGGGGCTCAAAAGGGGGCGCCACAAGGGGCGCAGCCCCGTGGGGCCCCGAAGGGGGCCCGGGAGGCCCAGCCTCATGGGGCGCAGCCCCATGGGGCTCAAAAGGGGGCGCCACAAGGGGCACAGCCCCGTGGGGCCCCAGCCTCATGGGGCGCAGCCCCATGGGGCTCAAAAGGGGGCGCCAACAGGGGCACAGCCCCGTGGGGCCCCGAAGGGGGCCCGGGGGGCCGAGCCTCATGGGGCGCAGCCCCATGGGGCTCAAAAGGGGGCGCCACAAGGGGCGCAGCCCCGTGGGGCCCCGGAGGGGGCCCGGGGGGCCCAGCCTCATGGGGCGCAGCCCCATGAGGCTCAAAAGGGGGCGCCACAAGGGGCGCAGCCCCGTGGGGCCCCGAAGGGGGCCCGGGGGGCCCAGCCTCATGGGGCGCAGCCCCATGGGGCTCAAAAGGGGGCGCCACAAGGGGCGCAGCCCCGTGGGGCCCCGAAGGGGGCCCGGGGGGCCCAGCCTCATGGGGCGCAAGCCCTAATAGGCATTAACTAAGGGGGGCGAAGCCCTAGACGGCAATTAATCATGGGGGCGCGGAGGGGCGAAGCCCTAAAAGGCAACTGATCATGGGGGCGAAGCCTTAGACGGCATTTAATCATGGGGGCGCGGAGGGGCGAAGCCCTTAAAGGCATTAGCTAAGGGGGGCGAAGCCCTAAACGGCAATTAATCTTGGGGGCGCGGGGGGCGAAGCCCTAAAAGGCATTAACTAAGGGGGGCGAAGCCCTAGACGGCTATTGTTCATGGGGCGTGGAGGGGCGAAGCCCTAGAAGGCAAAGGCTCAGGGGGGCGCCGAGGGCGAAGCCCTAGAAGGCAAAAAAAAATTTTTTTTTTTGATTTTTTTAAATTTTTTTTTTGATTTTTTTTTTGATTTTTTTTTGATTTTTTTTTATTTTTTTTTTATTTTTTTTTTAAATTTTTTTTTTAAATTTTTTTTTTTAATTTTTAAATTTTTTTTTTTTTTTTAATTAAATTAGCTTAGTCATGTTTAAGCGGTTTATATTATAAACACTGAGCGAAGCCGGGTAATACAGCTAGTAATAATAATAATAATAATAATAATATTAATATTAATAATAATAATAATAATAATAATAATAGCTTTTATTCCAGACGATGAGGAGAATAATGCAATCCCCAACGCCCATATAAATAATATATAGATAATAAAAAAATTATTGAAAATTAAGTGGGGGGGGGGGAAATTTTACAATAAAATATTCGCCTTTTTCTACGGATTAAATATGTAAATTATTAAGGAAAGGCGGTCAGGATGCTTTTTTCCAAAAAAAATAGTTCACTATTGTCAATTTCTATTGTCAACCTTTTTTTTTGCTCTCTTGTTTTGTAATGCAATACTAATTGACAGTAATTAACACTTTTTCTTGGGAAATGGAATCTCCACCACCGAAGACTTTCTAAGTCCTTATCAAAGCCTTATCAGAGTTCGACGGATGTTTTTCGCAAAAAAAGAGTTCACCATTTTCAATTTCTTGCTTTTTGCAAATTTTCAAAACCATGCTTTTTTTCTCTCTCTCTCTCTTTGAACACTAATGGAGCAGTCTATTATTATTTGAAAAGCATCCATCGACCGTCTAAAACTAGTATTTATGGCACCATTGAAAATTTGGCTACTTACTTTAGCATATTGCCCATTGACCATCGGCGTATAATTTTGAAAAAGTACTTGAATTAAAAGAGTGAATATTGAACTATTTTTTACATTTTTAAATATGCGTGTACTTAATAAAAAAAAAAAACAATTTTATTCTTAATAGTAACCAGTAAACTGTTTATTAAAATGTTTTCATTTTTATATGCAATTAATTAATAAGTCGACGTTGACAGTAATCTGAACCGAAAACGAAGAGCCAATATTAAGCCAGCAGCATGGCTCAGTGGTTAGGATTCTGTCTAGCACTGAGAGGTCCTCGATTGAAAATAATTCATTCTGAGCATATTATCTGTAATACTGCTGGTCAGACTTGGATATTTGTGACTCCAAGTAGATCGTTTCCTATCACAGATTGCCAATTTATCTGATTTCATTGTTGAAGCATTGGAGTCTACCTGCTAGGCCTTACTAGTATATATGTAAAAACATCAATACGAAATCCTGGAACCAGATTATACACACTTTTTTTATATACTAAATTTCAGCATCCAACAAAACCAACCTAGCGTTTCTCTGGACGAAAAACTTTTCCACATCATACGACTTTGAAAAGTTTGAGCCGCATTTGAAATAAGTTCAAACAACGATAAGATAACAGATCTAAGATGTCTGCCGATCTCGACGAGACAGACGTATACATTTTTTTTTTTTTACTTTATGCATTTATCTTATCGGCCATACGTGACATTTTTTTACCGCAATTTTGCACGACCGCTCCAAATTCTAATGTAAAATATTATACAGGTAAATGCAACGTATACGTTTTACATCACCATTCGAGGCAAGAATTCGAACACGTACTATTCATATTTCACATCAACGTGTCGAGAATCCCAATAAGTGAATCCAGTTACATATTAACAATACTACTTGTGACGAAATAACATTATGTTTATTTTTATTTTTCAATCAATACGCACACTCGCCTAACAGACTGCTCCAAAGCGGCGAGTGCGCTAAACAGACTAAGACTCGTAAAATTATATATTACATATATTAAATACATGCTAATTACATACATACACATGCTTATTACATACATATTAAATTATTATTCTTCTCATTGGTAAGGAATCGACTTGAATACAATTCGCCAATATGGTCCCCTAATTCCCAGGTACATAGTAATTCCATTGAGTGGATTCAGAATAGATGTATTAGATTCATTGATTATAATTTTTTTACAAAATCTCACCCTGTCACTAACAAGTATATTAAATTGAATATGATCAAACTTTGTGACAGGAGAATAATCAACGATTTCTTATGTCTGTTTGGTATAATCAGCGGAGTTGTGGACTGTAGTGAATTAGTGGACCTCATAAATTTTCATACACCGCGGAGATTTACCAGATGCCACTATTTATTCCACATCAAAAATTATGCCACTAGTTATAACAAAAATTCAACGTTACCCCGACTTTATAAACTGGGAAACGAATTTAGCCAATTTGAATTTTTTAATATTAGTAAACATAGTTTAAAAAAATCGTTGCATCATCATTTTTCTGATTTATACAAATGCTGAATGCATTATATTTTATTGTTTTAATTAATTCATTTATTTATTCAATTAGTTTTAAAACTAGTATTTTTTTCTTTTATTAATATTGTGTTTTCTTTTTTTGTTTTATTGTTCTATTTATAATATTATTGTTCAATGGTCCTTGCGGCCGTATATGTAAAGTAAATAAATAAATACACATGTGAATCGAAACAATACCTGACATCTATGATCAGACATTACAAACATCGTATAAAATACGATCAATAACATTTTTAATGTAACAATACGATTTTTACATTCAATAAACATCCACACGGACATCTATGGAGAGAAATCTGGCGAAACCCGATATATAATAACAATAACTCGAGGTTTGCGGCAGAAAATTGGAGAGGAAAAGCCAATTTTACAGGAACCGTTTCAATGAAAATCAGAAAAATTGGCAAACTCTGATAAGAAACGATCGACCTCGACAAACCAAGGTTTGGCAAACAACGAGACACTAGTGGGAATCGAACCCGTGACACAATAATAACAACAATCACCACTACATAGACCACGCTGCTGGCATATACAAGTGCTTACTTAAAATACAAGCAAAAAGTAGCAACAAATCGAAAATGCGATGGAAGTTTCACTTATGTTGGGTGTATTATGTATCAAAACACAATTTCGCAAAGCTCGGTGCATTGACTCTATTAAAATTCCACTCTGAACAAATCGCTTGGGACGTTACGATTGACGTTACGTACACGTATTCAAGTAACCAATTGAGTTTAATTCGAAATATAGGGGACGTACAATTAGACGCAATTAAAATTGATGTATAAGTCGCAGCATTACTAGTCGACTCGATTTTTAAAAAGTTAAAAAAATTGTTCGATTTTTAATCAAAATATATACATATGTATGTATGTATGTAGAGCATCATTTCCCAGAGACTAAACAGTTGTACTTATAAAAGAGGCAATAAAATGTTGAATATACCTGGCTTCATATCGCACGTCGTTAGAACCCCCCATAACATAACTATGCGTTTAATTGATTTTTAACATCTATCAAGAGAGTATCATCACGCTCGTATTACACCAACATCAATAATGACTAATTTATTTTATTATCATTTAAATGTGTATAAAATATCGATCAAATTAACGTCGAAATTCAAGATCAATGTCACACTGAATAATTTTCAATCATTTGAAACATCTCTTCCTTGCCTTTACTCAATACTTTACTCAAATATCTGTAATTTTATATAAGAACCACGTACATATGTATGTAGTTGTCATTTTCTGAGAAATTTCTGCTTGTTTTTTTTAGGATTTTTAATAACTAAAAGACGGACACTCGTTAGGGCAATCTCAAAATACAATAAACCATTCCAACAGTGCTAAAAGCAAAAGAGCAAAAAAAAAACCAAAACCTTGCCCTAATAAGTTGTTGGGTTGTTATTAGTAGTCACCGGAGCCTGAGGGGGCCGTGTATTGTTCAAAGGTTGTAAATGCATTGTTAAAGGTTTGCCGAATAATGGATAGCACTGTGACTATCCTACCTCTAGTTATTAGTAATAACAACCCTAAATAACAATACACGTTCCAACAAATCTGAAATCAAGAAAGCTTCAAAACAAAAAAGATTTTATACGAAATTAACAATAACCATAACGGCAAAACACCAAATTGAAATATATTTCTTTGAACACTTATGGAGCGGTCTATTGGTAATAAAAAAGCATCCTTCCAACGGCAAAATCTTTGCTAATAACATTATTAATTTATACTTCACTTCATATGTGTATTTTTATATTTATATACAATGTATGTATGTGTATTTGTGTATACGTGTATGTGTATTTGTGTATATATGGATGGTGTACATATATGTTTATATAATTGTCTTTGGCCAGGAAGGCGCATTGGGTTTACCTGTTAGGCCTTCTTGGTGTAAATTAAATAAAAAAATAAATAAAATAAATAAATAAATATACATAGACGTTTCATAGTTTTGAAACATCTACCTATAAAACTACATATGTATATTATATAAGCAGTAGTTCAACTGAGCACCTCTAATTCAGAGTTTAAATATCCTTAAAATAAAACTACATAGCATTCGGTATTCATATTTTTTTCTATAAATTCTGAGAAATCAGATTTATAAAAAATATATACATAAATACACATTTTAATGATATTCCCATCTAGAATTTATTCCATTGTTCTTCTTTATAATTTAATAAAATCGTTATTAATAAAAACAACTAATGCCGAACGTCCTTTTTAATTTAAATATTCTTAAGGCGAGATAAAATGAGTAAAAACTGATCTTCCAGAAATTTGAAAATTTCGTCATTGCGAAATCTCTTCAATGAAACAACAGCCCACATGTAAATAGAAAAATTGCAATTTACGTCAATCAAAAAAGTCCTTTCATAATACCAACAATTTTGCACTTTTGTTATTACAATCTTGAATCGCACCTAACGAGATTAATTTGAAACTATTACCACAAAACAAGCAGGTCCGTTACTAACGACCGACTCGATATGAAAATCTGGCAATTAAAAAAAAAGCGTAAACGCAACCGGCAGTTTGAAGGCTATTTCGCGTACGAATTACATACACACATTCGTGTAGCAGCATTTTTTATGCAATTAAGGATACATTAAAGAGTAGGTGTGTGTAAATGTTTGAGTTGTTCATTGTTTCAGTTGAAATTCATGGCCAACAATGAGAATATCCCACGTGTTATATGCCAAGCACGCATCTTGTATTACAATAGTACCATATTTGCTGCCAGGAACGTGCGGTGACATACCTGTGCGTTTACCACTTCAACATAGAAACATTCAACACGAATTTTGTCCATTTGCCAATACGTCCAACTGTGTCGTGTTCAATTGTCGTGTGCTTATGTGTCTCGGTCTATCTATCTCAAATTTCTCAGTCTATTTATATTATATATGTATATACGCTGACCATACGTCCATTATTTAAGAGGACAGTCTTTTATTTCACTGCTCTGCCCTTTAGATTTATTATTTATTATTTAAAATTGCCCTTTATTTTGTAATATCGACTATCGCTTTAAATATTAACACCGAAATTTTTAAATATGCAATTCATAAATTTTATCAAACCTGTATTGAGTGGAGAATAATCAATATTTACTTAGTTTGACCCTAATATGATAATGATTTTTGTTGGTTTCTTTTTGTTTATTAAAAATATGCCCAAATTGTAAATAGGTTTTTAAGCTCTTTTTCCTATTATGCTGTACATTAACATTAGAATAATATACATAATACTATGATTACTAACAAATATATATTAAAATTGTAAAATTGAAAATGATCGGTAGATCAGCAGCTATTAAATTAGATATAAAATGTATTTTGAATATAATTTATAATAAAAATAATAATAAAAAGCAAATAAAAAAATATGCGCAATTTTTGCAGTTTTTCGGCTATTATCGTCTTTAACTAAAAATCTAGTATTGCGATGCCAAAAGTAAGTTCTGGAATCAATAGTCAGATGTTTTTACTATCGGTTGGGATTTTTCAATGCTTTAAAATACTTTTAATTGATTATTATCTGGCGAATTCTAAAAGGCAAAAATATACATTTTTTTCCATGATGAGCTTATTTCGTTTAAATTTTTCACTTTACCACGTTTATATGGATTGGTTTTCTCTCATTATTTTTTTTTTATCTAAATACGTACTAATTCGGTCGTTAAATGTCTTTTAAATTTTAATAATGTGTAATAAATATGATTGTTTAACATTCTAAATATATTGTATGCTTATATTTTATAACAAATGCTATAAACTTATAAAGCACTTTTACTTTATCTATGTACATACGTAGTAACAATAGATGAAGTTTTGTGATCATGCGAAAATTGGAACTCGAGATTATGACTGATTCCAACTCAGAATCGATCACTGATCTCGTTTTCATGATCTAGAAAAAATGTGTGTGTGTGTGTGTGTCTGTGTATTTTGGGGATTTTTTGAACACCGTTAGTCCTATCGAACTGAAACTTAGTATCAGTTACTGAAATGCTTATCGATACGACGTAAATTTTTTTCAAATTATTAAGAAGACCGGAAATGGTACCTCCCCTTATATGTGTCCTCTTTTTTTTAAGTTTTTGAACTCAATTATCTCCAAAACCGCTAACTGAATCGGACTGAAATTTTTTTACATGTAATAGAAATAATAATCCTTATAACTTTATATTTTTTTAAGTTATGAAACGATTCTGATAAGACGATATGACTTTATTTTACTCCAAAATAATATGGTCACCGTAATTATAAATGACGATCACGCAATGAGTCGCAAATCTAGTGATTTCACACATCTTTTTTGAATTTGGTATACAATGTCTATGTATTATATACATATGTATGTATGTATAAGCTATGCATCCGAACATTAGTGTGTATCATATTAGAAATCAAAATGGCGTTATGTGAGAGTACAAGTACAGAAATATATGCTGATAGATGAGCAATTAGAGCGCATTGGGTGTAAACATTCCAAAAAAGAAGTCTAAATGAATATTCAACGAGTGTGTCCGTCTGTATGTAAGTATGTATGTCTGTATGTAGACACGAAAGTGAATGTGCATTCGATTTGCACAATGAAAACCCGTCGGGTCGAACAGAAATCGAAAGTTCCGTTGTTTCTTTTTCATCTTGTTGTTGTTTATCATTATTGTTTTTACGTCACAGTTTAGGCGATAACTATAATTGATGAACAACCCTGGAGCTGTCTTTTGATCTCTCTCTCTCTCTCTCTCTCCTGAGGAAAGTGCCAAGTTGAGATAAATAAATGTGACTGCTTTCGCCGTTTCTATCGAACTCGTTGTACATATTTACATGCATATGTAGTGTGTGTGTGTGACCTTAGGGTTATGCTTTCAAGATTATGTATGAACATATGTGAAGATCTACTGTTTTGTGTTGAGTCGACTTCATTAGTGTTAGTGTAGGTGATCTTTTTCTCTCTACCTGCTCAAAGAAAGATCCAATCTTCGAGTCTTTTGTCATAGTAGGTAGAAAAGCGTTGAAAAGGTTGATCTGGAAGGGGCTGGGACAGGTTAGATCTATCTGCGAAACGTTGAGTTGAGTCTAAAGTGCAAGTTTTGGCAGCAACGGAATAGTCAGCAATGATGGATTTCATATTGAATTCAAGGAATCAAGATAGAAGGATAAAATTCAATACAGAAGGCAGGAAAGATTGTGATGAAAAGGTCTACTAGAAGATTAGGACCAAGCTTCCTACCCAATGCTGGATAAGTGGATCGAAGGAGAAAAAATAAAGAAACGTAAAAATCGGCATAAAATTCAATCAAAAGACAAATTTTACTGTACGAAAAACAAGAAAGATAAAAATAACCACCATAGAATAAAAGGATGGAGATGTCGAAAAGGAAGAATAAAAATCAGGATTGAACTCTAGCAAAGGACAGTTTGTAATACGATACAAGAAAGATTGTAAAGAAACGATATACTGGAGTATGTATTAGATGTAAGATACACACTCGTCTTAACACATTGCTCCAAAGTGACGAGTGTGGTATACAGATTAATTTAGTGAGCGGACCCAAAGCGCGCCGTTCATTGTTCAATTGTTCGCCGTGATTTGTTAAAGGTTTGCCGAACCTTTTTTACTACTAACTACCTACCGCCTACCGCCAAGGATTTCGAGTTTTGTAAAGGTGTGTTTAGACTCTCTAATGTAACAATATAAAATAAACAAAACAAATCTATTAATGAATGTATTTTTCCAAAACTAGTTCCATCTCCTTAATTGTTGTTAAAATGTAATGCTCACAATCTAAATGCCAAGCCACAATCTAAAATACTCAGCAGTTAGAGATTTCCATCGGGAAATTCTGCTTTGGTTATAAATTCAAAAAATCCTGTGTAAACCAGTCTTTATAAACATTGACACGGATTACACGACGATTCAATGCATTTTTTTTTCAATGCTACCTGGAAAGGCTTAGCGGATAGTATTATTGTTTACTTTGTACATACTGAAAAAACAACGTCCATCGGCGTATTCCAGGCCCATGGACTTGTAGGCAAAACGCCGATCGGCATTCAAAGGGTTAAATAACAATAGACCTGGAAAAGACTTCGATAATGGTTTGATGTAGTTTATTGAAATGTAAAATTTGCACGTGGTGGTTCAGCGGAGCGTACGGAACACAAGTTGTCCGTACGCCGTCTGCTCGAACTCTGTCGACCGTCGCGTATTTCCGCTTGGGCCGACACTAATGCCAACTCGTCAATAATGCCAATCGACAATCAGTTAATAAGACTGTTTGCCACACGTCATTACAAAAGTCGGAACATAGTCCCACATAGGAAAACTGTTGAACAATACAGTTATTCTACAGAGTTACAGCATTACTGACGAGTCGTTTACAATAAATCATAGCTCTTAAAATAATTAAATAGAGGGTGAATAATGAAACCTTTGCCTCATCCAGTGTGAGGATAAAATCAATTTATTGGTTCAGTAATATTTCAACTTATAGGTATACCTCTGGTGAATGTTGTTTCTCTTTACATTAAAATTTTTGAAATCTCCTTTGAAGCTGTGAATAAGCATTACAAGATAAGTTTACTTTAAAGAAGAGAGAGTGGACTGTATATGGTTTAAAACTTAAGCATTCCTCATCTTGATGTTAACTTAGACAATACAATGTTGACACTGTTACAGTTGTCAAGACAGATCAGCTATTACCGATCAACTAAACTTGATTAGTGAGTGTAATGCTCCTAAGTTAACTTGATTTCATCAACAAGTAGCACAAACATTGCTAAATTAAAAGTAAATTGGAAAGTCATTCATTCATTCCTACAAGCAGGAAATGAAGGCGAACTATGATTATAGATGTCTCTACGTTACATCGAAATGTTCAGTATTATAATATTTACTTATTCTATGATTCACATAAATACTATAAACAGTAAGAGTTAACTTATGTTTTCATAACAAGAAACATAAGACCTGCGGATGACTCCCGGCAGGTTATAATTAAGTAGACATGAAATAATTTAAGATGCTCCATTAAGTGTGGCTTGGAGACTAACATTAACAAATCATGAATCTAATTTTAACTGTCAAATTTGAACAGTTTATTTTAAACTCGGATATAATCCTTCCGAGTGATGACATGAGACAAGTCTTATATTATAAAGACAAAATGATTAGATTAAATTCGGAGATATATACTGCCGAATGTTAAAATGAAAATAGCTTAAATTATACACACAACACAATTAAAGTGAATTACGGAGTACTACTATTAACATTGACTGATTTAAACTCATGATTACATCTAATAAGTAATATGAGTTGGGGGTAGTGTCTTCGGGTTAAACTAAGCTACCGAAGTTGACGGAATTGAAGCTGCTGTTTCTCCTCCCTCTTGCTGATCTTCCTTCCTGTCAAGTGGTCCTTGTGGTAGAATCGGCAATGGCGCCACTAGATGACTGGACCGACGAAACTCTCCGCTGGCAGTAAAGACGTCGACGACTCGAACTCTGCCATCTGGTCCGGGATACAATTTAGTGACTCGACCCAAGACCCATCGGGTTGGCAGCATGTGTTCCTCCTTTAACAGGACCATTTGACCCACACTCAGATTGTTGCTCGAGTCCTTCTTCCATTTGTGTCGTAACTGCAAAGAATGTAAATATTCCGCCGACCAACGTTTCCAAAATGCTGCTGTGGTCAATTGTATCTGAAGCAGATTGGCATGGACATTAGTGTTATATTTAACCTCCATTGGAAGAGCGAGTAAGGATCTGCCAATTAAGAAATGTCCAGGTGTGAGGGGTAAAAGGTCTAGTGGATCCGAAGACAAGGGACTAAGAGGACGGGAATTCATGCAAGCTTCTATTTGAGTCAATACCGTACAAAATGATTCGAAATTTAAGGTGGTGGCCTTTAACACCTTGTTTAAATGAATCTTCATGGATTTAACCGCTGCTTCCCACAGCCCTCCCATGTGAGGCGCCCTTGGCGGGTTAAACTTCCAACGAATCCCTTCGGAGGCTACATACCGTAGTAGCTTCTCCTCATGAGGACGTTCGTAAATTAATTTTACTAAATTAACGAGTTCACGACTTGCACCGACAAAATTAGTAGCATTGTCGGAATATATCGTATTGGGCCTGCCACGTCTGGCTACGAATCTTCTTAAACAATTTAAGAAATTTGAACTCGTTAAGTCTCCGACAAGTTCCAAGTGAACTGCCTTACTGGAAAAACACACAAAGACACAAACGTAACCCTTAATTATCTTAGAATTCTTATTGCAACCACTCTTCACAGGAAAAGGTCCTGCGAAATCTATCCCCACATGACTGAAAGGAAAATTCGCAGTGGTACGTTCAAGCGGGAGTAATCCCATTAATCTATTGTGTGACAGTGGTTTATTTCTGAAACAAATGACACATGAACGCACCACTCCTTTGACAGTATTATGTCCGGCCAATGGCCAATAGGTCTGCCGCAATAACGACAGTAAGGCTTGAGTACCCAAGTGAATATATTTCAAGTGCGCATCTCGGACAATCATGTGTGTAAGTTTATGCTTATTTGACAAGATAATGGGTGACGTTGATAGAGTTGTTCCCAGAGGAAGTCTACTTCCAACACAAATTAAATTCTCGTGGAATAGAGGGGACAATTTAGCTAATTTACTGCTACTGGGAATTGGATGTCCCTTGCTCAGCAAACGATATTCCAATGGAAATGATTCCATTTGCGATAACCTTATCAAATTATTTAAAGCATCTTTTAATTCTAAAGCGGACGGTTCGTTATTTTCTTTAACGTTTAATTGTTTATTCCTTAGTGGCCGACGAACATATGATAAAACTCGAAGGAGTCTTGGAAGATGAGAATATTTATCTATCCAATTATTTTCCCTCACAAGGGTAGCGTTAGTGACTACCCTTCTCTCTGGAAGATCTATTGTGATCTCAGGAGGTCTTCGAGGCCATCGTGATTCGTCTAATTTCAACCAACTAGGGCCGTCCCACCATAACGAATTATGATTTAATTCTGATGGTTGAGTCCCTCGAGAAATTAAATCTGCTGGATTGTCTGTAGAGGAGACATGGTACCACTCAATGGGTTGAGATATTGATTGGATTTCGGCCACTCGATTGGCAACGAAGGTGGTCCATTTACATGACTCTCCTCTAATCCAATGCAATGCGACGGTTGAATCCGTCCAATAATATTTTTCATTAATATGAATTGTTAATTGGTCTATTGTTGACTTCATTAACTTTGATAATAACATAGCGGAGCACAGCTCTAAACGCGGAATAGTTACAAAACTGAGCGGAGCGACTCTCGAACGAGAACACACAAGATGACATTTGGAATTTCCCAATTGATCAGTACATTTTACATAAATACAAGCACCATAAGCTTTCTCGGATGCGTCACAAAATCCGTGTGCCTGTATATTAATGGCATTATTTAGTATTATCAATCTAGGAATTTTATAAAGTTTCATGACTGTATTGGATAATTGGCAATCTTTCCATTTTTTGAAGATTGTCTGAGGAATGAATTCATCCCAACCAATGGTTTGTTGCCAGACAGATTGCATTAATATCTTATAATTAATTAACAATGGAGATAATAGTCCTAATGGGTCGAAGATCTGACTAATTACTGATAAAAAGTTTCTTTTTGTTATATTTTCAGTCTCGACTTCGGTTTGAACCTTAAATACAAAAACGTCTTCCCGCGGTTTCCAAAATAAACCTAAAGTTTTGTGTGATTCGTTAGAGAAGTTAAAATCTGAACAATCGTCAGCTTTAACATCCGTGATTATATCGGAGTTGTTCGATGTCCATTTGCTTAAGGGCATACCGGCTGATAATAATATGGTTTCCAGTTGAACCTTTAATAATTTACCAGCTTCAATAGTATTAGTTCCCGTGAGCAAATCATCAACATAAAAATCACGTTCGATCACTTTACTAGCGATGGGATATTTGTTTCTATTCTCCTCTGCTAACTGATTTAGACATCTAGTAGCTAAAAATGGGGCTGAAGCAGTTCCGAATGTTACTGTATTAAGCTTGTAATGCTTGAATTTACTCTGGGGATCTGTTCGCCAAATGATTCGTTGTACATTTTTATTTTTCTCTGCTATTTGAATCTGTCGGTACATCTGCTTAATATCCGCAGTAATCACGTATTTATGGAGTCGAAAGTTGAGTAGTAAACTTAACAAATCTGATTGGACATTAGGTCCCACCATCAAAATATTATTTAGTGAGATATTAGACGTTGTCTTTGCGGACGCATCAAAAACTACACGATATTTAGTGGTAAGGCTAGACTCCTTAACCACGACGTGATGAGGTAAATAACAATGAACCTCATGTGCCTCCGGAGGTTCACACTCTGACATATGTCCTAAATTTATGTACTCTTCTAAAACTTTATTGTATTCCATTTTTAAATTATTATTGGCTAAAAAACGTCTTTCCAAAGTTTTGTGTCTTTTCTCCGCAATGTGTAATGAACTTCCTAATACTACCGGGGAATTTTTATATGGTAAAGCTACACAAAATCTACCGTTTTTATCTCGTGATGTGTGTGCTTGGAAATGTTCCTCACATCTTTTCTCCTCAAGAGATTGATGTTTTACCATAGGAACCTGGTCGATCATCCAAAAGTTTTGAATGTGACTGTCTAATTGACTTAAGCCTATGTGGCTCTTCCCTGGAGCATTATTTACTTCGGGATATGGACCAACTATTGTCCATCCGAATTCGGTATCCTTTAAGATAGGCATACCTTTTCCTAACTGGATGGTTCCTGCTTTCATAGCATGAACGCAAATCTCGGCGCCGAGCAATAAATCGATTGGCGTCGGTTTATTCCAAAGGGGATCTGATAACTTGATTCCCGCTGGTATTGAAATTAACTGTTGATCCAGTTTCACAGTTGGAATTTCGCCAGTAATTTCTGGTAATACCAAACACAACACTTTGGTTGAGTAATTAGTGGTTGAAGACCTTATGGTCACCTTGGTGATGTGACGAATGCTACTTTCTTGATTAGCGATACCTACAATTTTTTGAGAGATTTTCTCTAATTTGAAGTTATTCTTCTTAGCGAAAGATGTGGTAACATAGTTGACTTGTGAGCCGGAATCTAATAATGTGCGACCCTTAACGACCGTTCCATTGGACGTTATAATGTCTACTTGTACCGTCGGTAAAATTATCTCCCTTTGAGAGAAATGAGTAGAATGAGCATTAATTGACTTCCTTCCCGTATTATTGGAACTAAATGTATCGTCCTGATGCAACAAAGTATGATGGTTTTGTTTGCACCTTAAGCAATTATAGTTAGACTTGCAATTTGTTATCTTATGCGATGAATTTAAACATTTAAAACACATGTTATTAGATTTAACGAATTCATTTCTTTCCATACTGGATTTTGCTTTGAATTTATCACATTTGCCTATGAAATGATTATTTCGACAGAATGCGCATGCGTTTACCTTACTTGATGGGTTTTTGTTCGCGACATGAGTTCTCATGATTCTTTGACGACTATGAGGGAATTCCTTCACCGTAGTTACAGATGCAGTAGATTGTAATACATTACATCTATTCTGCAAGAATGTCTCTAAACTTTCATATGGTGGCATTTCTCTGCTAACCAGCGATATTTCCCAGTCTCTTACTAGATTAAAAGGTAATTTCCTTAGAACTAAACATGTTACCCATGGATCTAAAATTTCTCTCGCGTAACCCAACGATTCAATGTTTTTAATACACACTGTTACCTGATTCAATAGATTTCTCAATTCGATATGTGATTCTCTTGTGATTAATTTTAAGTCACAAAGTGAATTAATCCTAGTTTTGAGATTAAGTCTTGGTAAATTATATTGCTTGTCTAAAATACTCCAAGCTATTTCGTAACTGTCTGAGCTAATATCTAAACCTGATACAGCTGCCAAAGCGGGACCGATTAAGGATTGATGCAAATATTGCAATTTCGTGACATTCGAATATTCCGTTTTGTTTCCTATTATATTCTTAAAAGCTTGTTGAAACGATTGCCATTCAGATGGATCTCCCTGAAATGTGGGAATGGTTAACGTCGGTAACTTATCTCTAGCAAATTTAATTGTTGCTTGCTCTACCTTCAGTTTACAATCTTGAATGGATTGTCTCTCTAATGCTGCTTTAAGATTTTGAATTGTCATTGTGATTATGTAGAACTCTTCGTCTATTTGATCCGCCTGCTCTATATCTGTGATGTTGTCTAAATACTCATAATGGAGTTTTTGGAGATAGTCGTATGCTTTTTCAATAAATTGATACTGTCCTTCATTTATTTCGGAGATTCTGTCTATTTTCTCCTGTAGTCTTTTAAACGCGCCCGAATACCTTAATTCTATTGACGTCATTGTAACTTCTACTTTATTTTCTTTCGCTAATGTTTTTATCGATTGAGTCTGACTTCGAGTCTGATGTATTCTAGAGCTTGACCTGTCTCTAATAGGTTCTACGTCCCTAGTTGGATTTCGACCTTTATGCGACTGGGAAGTCGAAGCTTCTATTACCTCGTTTTCAGCACTTGACATTTGTTTCAGAAAGTTGCACTATTTCGTCTCATAAATACAGTTATTCTCTACTATAGCTGTCAATTGAACTATTCGTAGAGATAAGGTAATAATATTCAATGATTAACCGTGAATCTTAATATTCTACTTTAACTATTATCACCAGAATCTATCCAACATATTTTGGAAGAAATAACAACCCTAAATTGGTGGGTGCTTGATTTAAACCACTTTGGGGCTACAAGTCTTGTGATTTATTTTAAATCACCACTGTTTCATCACACATTATGAAACAAAGAGATCTACCGATGTATGAATATGCCGGTATGTACTTGATTTAATCCACTTTGGGGCTACAAGTGTAATTCCACATTTATCGTGGAAGGGGGGGGGGGGGAGGGTGTTTCTACACACATTAAGAAACAAAGATCTACCGATATGAATATACCGGTATGTACTTGGTTTAAGCCACTTTGGGGCTACAAGTATAATTCCACATTTATCGTGGAAGGGGGGGGGGGGAGGGTGTTTCTACACACATTAAGAAACAAAGATCTACCGCTATGAATATACCGGTATGTACTTGGTTTAAGCCACTTTGGGGCTACAAGTATAATTCCACATTTATCGTGGAAGGGGGGGGGGGGAGGGTGTTTCTACACACATTAAGAAACAAAGATCTACCGATATGAATATACCGGTATGTACTTGATTTAATCCACTTTGGGGCTACAAGTATAATTCTCCACGTGCTTTGCTAATTTTACACTACATCTGATTTTACACTTTTAATACGAAATTCGATGCGACCGATGAAACATTCCTTCGTAGCGCGATATTATTTTATACAATCGCGTTAATTAATTGTTATACTTTAAAACATATTTTAAAACTGACCTACCCACATGATTGCCTTTTGAACAGATTGCCTGAGATTGAATACATTCACTTACTTGAATATCCTTTACGATGTTTATGTGATCGTTCCGATAATTTTGGATTACCTCTGTGTCCCATGCGTCTTTGTAGGTTATGTTTTTATTTATATATTTTCTGCGTCAATCACGCGGTCATGTACCTCTGTACATCAATCAATATATTGCTGAAATAGAAGCAAACATGTTATTAGTATTGGAAAGGTATGGATAGTAACAAAGGAACGATACCGATTTCTTAATTGACATCCATTTTTTCTCGACCACGTTTTTTCCTATTGGTTTGTCCGTTTGGTGTTGTGGCCTAGGTTCCTGGTGTCCGGTTCGAAGTGACCATCATGGAAAAGACTTCGATAATGGTTTGATGTAGTTTATTGAAATGTAAAATTTGCACGTGGTGGTTCAGCGGAGCGTACGGAACACGAGTTGTCCGTACGCCGTCTGCCCGAACTCTGTCGACCGTCGCGTATTTCCGCTTGGGCCGACACTAATGCCAACTCGTCAATAATGCCAATCGACAATCAGTTAATAAGACTGTTTGCCACACGTCATTACAAAAGTCGGAACAAGACCTTTCCATTAGTTAACAAAACAAGAGAGCAAAAAAGGCATGGTTGACAATAGTGAACCATTGTTTTTGCAAAAAGCATCGTCCCAATGCCGATCTTTAGTAATGAGCGTGATGATGACTAGAGGTAGGATAGCCAAGGTGCCGCTCATTGTGCAATTGTTGTAAATCATATGTAAAAAAGGTTCGGCAAACATTTAACAATGCATTTACAACATTTGAACAATAAACGGCACCTTGGTTATCCGCCCTTTAATGATGAACACGAAAGAGGAGGGGGGGGGGGTCCGAGCCACGGTTTGAACACCGCAAGCTCTCCTTCGTAGAGCTTATTCTTGTTTATTTTTTTACATACTCAAAAAGGTAGTATTCATGTTTATTTTAGCTAGCTTATTCAAACAAACCCTAGATCACTACCGCTGAGGATTTTGAGTTTCGTAAAGGTGTGTTCTACTCTCTAATATATCTTGCAACAATATAAAATAAACAAAAGCAGACTATTAATGAATGTATTTTTCCAAAACTAGTTCCATCTCCTTCATTGTTGTTAAAATGTAATGCTCACAATCTAAATGCCAAGCCACAATCTAAAATACTCAGCAGTTAGAGATTTACATCGGGAAATTCTGCTATGGTTATAAATTCAGAAATTCCGGTGTAAACCAGTGTTTATAAACATTGACACGGATTACACGACCCATGTTCAATGCATTTTTTTTTCAATGCTACCTGAAAAGGCGTAGCGGGTAGTATTCTTGTTTATTTTTACATACTCAAAAAACAACGCCTATCGGCGTATTCCAGGCCCGTGGACTTGTAGGCAAAACGCCGATCGGCGTTGATCAGCATTTAAAGGGTTAAAGAAGTTGAAGCTTTAAAAAAATCTTCTATAACCAGTCTAATATACTGTAACGTGAGAATTCCGGAGCAATGTAAACTTGGGAATTCCAAGTTTGTGGGAAATAACGTATGTATTGTATATGGAGAATGCCGGGGAACTACTGCATGTCTGAACACTCAGCTACCTGCCTTTAAATGTAGGGACACACGATGGACTGGAAATACTCAGCAGTTAGGGATTTCCATCGGGAAATTCTGCTATGGTTATAAATTCAAAAATTCCGGTGTAAACCAGTCTTTATAAACATTGACACGGATTACACGACCCATATTCAATGCATTTCAATGCTACCTGGAAAGGCTTAGCGGGTAGTATTCTTGTTTATTTTTTACATACTCTAAATACAACGCCCGTTGGCGTATTCCAGGCCCATGGACTTGTAGGCAAAACGCCGATCGGCATTCAAAGGGTTAAATAACAATAGACCTTTCCATTAGTTAACAAAACAAGAGAGCAAAAAAGGCACGGTTGACAATAGTGAACCATTGTTTTTGCAAAAAGCATCCCAATGCCGATCTTTAGTAATGAGCGTGATGATGACTAGAGGTAGGATAGCCAAGGTGCCGCTCATTGTGCAATTGTTGTAAATCCTATGTAAAAAAGGTTCGGCAAACCTTTAACAATGCATTTACAACATTTGAACAATAAACGGCACCTTGGTTATCCGCCCTTTAATGATGACCACGAAAGAGGAGGGGGGGTCCGAGCCACGGTTTGAACACCACAATCTCTCCTTCGTAGAGCTTATTCTTGTTTATTTTTTCCATACTCAAAAAGGTAGTATTCATGTTTATTTTAGCTAGCTTATTCAAACAAACCCTAGATCACTACCGCTGAGGATTTTGAGTTTCGTAAAGGTGTGTTCTACTCTCTAATATATCTTGCAACACTATAAAATAAACAAAAGAAGTCAATTAATGAATGTATTTTTCCAAAACTAGTTCCATCTCCTTAATTGTTGTTAAAATGTAATGCTCACAATCTAAATGCCAAGCCACAATCTAAAATACTCAGCAGTTAGAGATTTCCATCGGGAAATTCTGCTTTGGTTATAAATTCAAAAAATCCGGTGTAAACCAGTGTTTATAAACATTGACACGGATTACACGACCCATGTTCAATGCATTTTTTTTTCAATGCTACCTGAAAAGGCGTAGCGGGTAGTATTCTTGTTTATTTTTATATACTCAAAAAACAACGCCTATCGGCGTATTCCAGGCCCATGGACTTGTAGGCAAAACGCCGATCGGCATTCAAAGGGCTAAATAACAATATACCTCTCCATTAGTTAACAAAACAAGAGAGCAAATAAGGCACGGTTGACAATAGTGAACCATTGTTTTTGCAAAAAGCATCGTCCAATGCCGATTTTTGGTATTGAGCGTGATGATGAGGGGGGGGGGGGTCCGAGCCACGGTTTGAACACCGCAAACTCTCCTTCGTAGAGCTTATTCTTGTTTATTTTTTTACATACTCAAAATGGTAGTGTTCTTGTTTATTTTTTACATACTCAAAAAACAACGCCTATCGGCGTATTTCAGGCTCGTTTCAGGACCTGTTGGCAAAACGACGATCGGCATTCAAAGGGTTAAGTCACACTAATGTCGAACAATTTAAACCATTTAAACGCATTTAAACCGCATAAATCCAATTCATTCTACCGAGCGTAAAGAAGTTTCACTTGACTATCAAGGAATTCATACAAATGGAAAAAACCAAAAAATAAATACGAAAAGCAGCAAATTGAATACCACTCCAATGCAAATCATTTCCATTGCAGCAACCAACACAATGACATTAACACATGAACAAAATTGACTCAAACTCGTCGGAGCGAATTCCGCACTTTACCAAGTCATTTTTTGGACAACGACAACCAATGCGTGGGCGAGTTTAATTTTACTTTCGTCCGAACCGGACTCGAAGATGCGTCATTTTAACCATGGATATCTACTTCGTATATACCCAACTCCTGTTCATTATAACCCACACCAGCTTCGGAGAAAGTGCAAGTTTTCCTTTCGACTCGGAACCATAATCCAGACAGCCTCAACTCTCGACAACTATTGACTCTACTACATATGTACATACATGGAATACTCGACTCAATTCCAAAAATTAAAGACTTTCGATGTGATTTTCATTCAAAATCGATCCCATTATTTGCAGAAGACATTGAAAACCCACAGAAAGTGTATTTCCAAGACGTTGTCCTTGAATTTTCACGCAAAATCTTTGCGCAAAGTACATATTGAAATTTGCATGCCGACAAAACGAAACATGTTCGACACGCACGAAACGAAAACAAATACAAAATCTCGGTTCTCAAAAGTCCAATTTCAAATTTTCTGATCTAAACAAGCATACATACTTTCACACCAAAACCTCTTTTCTTTTATTTAAGAGGATATTCTTTTATCTAACTGCTCTGTCCTTTAGATTTATTTATTTTCTAAAATTGCCTTTTTGTCCTTTATTTTGTAATATTCACAGACGCAGTTCATAAGTTTGATCAAACCTGTATTGATTATACTGAGCAACAACAAAATATTTACTTAGTTTGACCCACTAAATTCAAATATAACAATGATTTTTGTCGGTTTCCTTTTGAGCGTTTAAAAATATGCGCAATATTTACAGTTTTTCAACTTTTATAGTCATTAACTCAAAATCTAGTATTGCGATGCCAAAAGTGAGTTCTGAAATCAATAGTCAGATGTTTTTCGTATTGATTGTGATTTTTCAATGCTTAAAAATACTTTCAATTGATTATATAGCGAATTTTAAAATGCAAAAATATACTTTTTTTTAAACATTTTTTCCATGATGTAATGAGCTCGTTTCGCCAATTTTTCACTTACAAACATGGCTCATAAATTTAAAACCATGGGCGTGGACTAATGGTTAGCATATTATACTTTCAGGGAGAGTGATAACGGGTTCGAGTCTCACTAGAGTCCCGCTGCTGGCCAGACCTTGGTTTTTGACTCCAGGTCGATCGTTTCTTATCGGAGTTTCCTAATTTTTCTGATTTTCATTGAAACCGTTCCTGTAAAATTGGCATTTCCTTCCTATCTCTCTTGCTAATCTCAAGTTATTCAGCGTCTTGAGAGTCGCCAATTTCTATACAATAAAATGCTGAAAAAATTTATCCATAGATGTCACTGTGGATGTTTGTATGAATTCACATTGTATAAAAATGCTTATATAAATATATTGATTTTATTGTATCTTTATACGTGTACTCGTCGCTTTGAAGCGATCTGTAAAGGTAAATAAATGTTCATGTTATATGAAATTAAATAAAATTAAATAACAAAAAAATAAGGATTGGTTTTCTATCTCATTATTTTTTTTTATCTAAACGTTTTATAACAAATTCGATCGGTAAATGTCTTTTAATGTGTAATACATATGATTGTATAAAATTCTAAATATTGTATGCTTATATTTTATAACAAATGTTATAAACTTATAAAGCATTTGTTTGCTTTAGGTCATCGACTTTAAAGAGTATTTAATTAATATTATGTATTAAATGTATTATGAGCATTTATAAGAACTATAAATAGGTTTTTGAGCTATTTTTCCTATTCTGCTGTACATTAACATTAGAATAATATAATACTATGATTACTAACCAAATTAAATTAAACTGTAGAATAGAAAATGATCAGTAGCTATTAAAATAGATATAAAATGTATTGCGAACATAATTTCGTAATAATAAAAAGCATTTAAAAATCAAATAAAGCATTTATATGAAGTTATAAAACGATTCTTTATTTTCTAACGTAAATTACACATAATTCTCACCCACCAATTCCTCTTTTAACTTCTTCCAAATTATTCCAAGGACGCAAATCATACGTGCAATTACATTTCCATCCATTCACAGTACATGCCGTTTATTTGGGACACATCTGGAATATAAAATCCTGACCCAATTATACGAAACCTCATCTGCAGACGTTCAAGAGGTGTTCGAAATAAACCCCTATCATTTTATCTTATTTTAAAAATCTGAATGTCAAGCCAAATAAAATCTTTTGAAAACGGCAACTAAAGAACCGGCCATCGAAATGTTTTAGAATCAACTTGATCGAAATTAAAATCACTGGTGAGTTCGTGTCTTTGTGCCATTCGAATGTTCATATGTATGTACTTTCGCCTCCGCATACAAACGCACAGGTAAATGTGAATAAATAAAGTGTACTCGAAAATTGCGACCACATAATTTAACGGTGTGCTGACTTTTACTTTCATGTTTAGATTTCCTTTTTGGACACTTTTTCAACGACAAACGCAACCGTTGAGATTCGATTCTATTTTATTCCAACTACATTTATGTAGTTGAACAACAAATCTTTGGATTTCTCCACACATACATACACATGTTCATATTATACAATGCAAACTAAATACTAGTAATAGAGTAAAAAATCTTTACTACGTTTAGCCCACTGAATTCGAATATGACAATGATTTTTGTTGCCTTGCACTCGTTTAAGAGATATTTTTTATTTTATCTGAACGTTTTAATTAGAGTGGCAAGTGATTTTAAATTACAATATGAAATGTTCTAGGCAAGTAAGTGAGTGTGAGCGAGTAAGATGGAGTGATGCGCTCTCCATTAACCATTTCGCTCTTGCATCATTGATGCAGTCTTTAACCTTCCCTTACCGGTGATGTTAACAAAGTCGACATTTACTCTAACTATGTTGATATCTCTGTAAATAAACTAAATACAGAGTTCATATTTTGGGTATTCCTCACTTATACATTAATGTATTAGATAGAATTATTATAATATATATGTATTTATCTGACGCAACAGAAAAAACATTTTGTCGAAGAATCGGGCATAATGCATAAATGCAGTGTGTTGTTCCGTCACTGTTGTCATTTACTTGCGCCCTGTTCTCGGTGCATTTTTTAAACTTGTCTATTACGATTATTTTTTTACATCGTACTGGCGGATTTGATTTGAATATATGTACATATATTGTTGACCAAATCGCGCAAAATGGCAAAGTTTCAAAACGATCGGAAGAATGTAGGACATCAAATCAGAAATGTTGTCAGACAAAAGAGCGAAGTTAAATATATGTAGAAGAAGCTTGTAAAAACCGCGCAAAATAGCAAAGTTTCAACACAATTTGAAGACTGTAGGAGTTTTAGCTCAATCTTTTGCGAAAACAAACTAAGAGGCATCACTCCATCTCACTCGCTCACGTTCGCACACCTTCACTTACAAGCGATGAGCGTCCTACATAGGATATTTAATATTATAATTTAAAATCATATACACTCAATCATCAACCCTCGCAAACATAGGGAAATATATGTAAAACTGGTTCAATAAATGCTTGATAGCTCGAAAAACAAGTACAAATACATATATTTTTGACTTTAAAAATCCTCTAGATAATTAATTATAAGTAATTCAAATCAATAAAAAATCAGAATCAATAGAAAAAACATCTGACTATTGATTTCAATACCCACTTTTTGCACAACAATACTATAATTTGAATTAAAGCACATTTTGTTAAACGCTCATATCAAAAGAGAGCAAGCCAACAAGAATCATTGTCATATTTGAATTCAATGGTTCAAACTTAGTAAAGATCGGTAATTTATTTTTTGCTGCTTAGTGTAATCCAGACTTAGTGTAATACACAACGAATTGTCCAGACAAAGTTGGACGATTTATCTCCCGATACTACACACCTACCATACACACGGCAATTTCTACGACCGACAACACGTCAGATTTATAGTCCTATAAATGGTCTGACACTTTCAAAATTGCCAAAATTAGTGGTACTCTCTCATCAAACCTGACCTTACTTTCGTACGTTCAAATTGAACGTTATTATAGCCGAGAAAGTGCGCGCGTCGCACATCACATAATGAGCTGCGCTCGAAAAAAAAAAAGATATACTCATAAATTAACAATCGTCTAAATTGCAATGTTTTTATGCACTTTCATGACCGTCACGCGTAGAAAGCATCAAACGAGATGAACGGTGATGGTAATGGTAAAAACACGGTATTGACCCGTGTGAAATGCGATATTATTACCGAGCGAGACTGTCTTGTTCAAATAAAACGACGCTCGTCATCATCATCATCATCATCATTCGTTTCGCCAGGAGAAAATTCAATTTATTCGTCCAAACAGCAAAGTGTTGAACGGCAAATACTATATTAATTTGTTATTACATTTTTTACCGGTAAACTTGCGATTCATTCATACGAAATTTCGTTATTGTTTCTCCGTTTCGTAACACAACAAAAGAACAATTAATTAATAAGTGTGTAATTGAAAACGCTATGCACAATGCGTGTAAAATTAATTAATCAAAAACCAGCAAGAATTCACAACGATTCGCATAAAAAATAAACAAGTTGATTAAGAATTCACAAACTACGGTGTTTATGTATAATAATAATAAAGAATAAATTAAAAATGTTATCTTTTTAAGTTAAGTTTTTAGTGTCGAGAGAATTCATTCAACAATATGTGTGAATGCAGAAGAAACGATGAATTTAAACAAGTCGAAAGTTGAACGAGTAAATTTATGTTTTCTTTAGATAAAGTTGATTATATTTTAACAGACTAAGTATCCAGCTCTGTTCGTGTGCAAATCACTTCGTTATGATTTCGCTTATTAAAAACATCTAAACGAGTACCTTTTTATATTATACAGATTCGAATTCGCAGCATTAAGCTTCATTAGAAGCGAATAAACATTTGATATACATATATATATGTATCTAAATGAATCAACAAACTTTCCTCTTTCCATGTTATTGTATGTATAAGTATATAATATACAGATTATTTGGATAAAACATCTTCCATATCACTTGGAATAAATATTTATTTTCATACAAACGTATGCAATTGATTATTTAATCAAATATGTATATAAATGATTTAAATGTATTGCCTTCAAAAGCATAAAAATGTTTGAAAAATAGTATAAAAATAAAACAGTAGATGTCACTACTAAATTTCAGTTAATAATATTAATAGTAATTTGTTCGAAAAAGATAATAGTTTTATAAAAATTTCATAGATGTCGCTATAAAAATTTGACAATAACTTATTTTCAAAATTTCAGTACAAATGTATTACAATATTATATCATGTAGTTTTAGTTACTAATTTGTGTATTATTTCTATTAAAAATAAACCACTGACCTTCCATAACGTATACAATGCTGCCGACATCTCCCTCTTTGATGATGAGACTTCCAGCGGCATATTCAACGGGATACATACAATCAACGATCTCCCTAATTTGTGTCAGCTCCAAATTCTTCATAAAGTCATTGTCGAGGATCGCCTCTTTGATCAAATCTCTCGATCTGAAACACGGAGAATAGAAACGTTTATAAATAACATAAAACGTAGCCGTACATGTAAACGCAAGCGGGGCCGAGGACTGAAATTTCATGCACCGGATGTCAGTGTGAAGATCGCATATACAAAACTAAAAATGGATGGCAAAATTTTCGACGACCTCAATAACTACATTGTCTACCGTTTTATAAATATATTTAGTGAAAAACTTTGTACTTATTGATTGCCAAAACGAAAGCTATCCGTTGAAGACACGGCCAAATTTAGAATGCCGAAATTTTGTTTGAAAGTAGAAATACGACCGGGAACACTTCATCAGCATCATCCGCCGTGTCTACATTTGGAAAAATAAGGAAGCTCTAGACAAAATTTGAAATAGAGCCAATAGCGAGTACGACCGTCGATTCATTCCAAGAAAAATAAAACGGTGATGGTTTTCGGGGCAATTAAAATCGAGGAAAAATATCATAAATCAAGTATTATTACACTTAAGCACAGATAAAACTTACAAATTATTCACATTGAATTAGTATGAAATTTTGCAGACACCTGAAAATTCTTATAGCAGAGTAATATGAAAAGTATTAAAGCTCTCACCCCAAAACTTTTCCAGGTTCTATTATATGCAAAATTTCAATTCAATAACAAATGAGTACATATTCTAGTATGTTTTTCAATTTTATTTAGAAAATTGACTTAAGATCTCTTACTATCCTTTTATGGCCCAAAATATTATTAAAATATGTTTCAAACCTGGGAAATCCCTTGACCAAACTGTGCAAATATAAGCCAACTGTAACAATATGCTAAATAAGTCTCAACTTTAATTTAAATTACCAGATTCAAACCCTTGAGAAACTCCTCGTATATTTCTTAGTCCACCTTTTGATTTTTCAAATCTGTTATCACACTCAGTATGATTGAAAGTATATGATTTTATCATAAAAACAACTTTAAACAAATCATCTTTATTAATCTGAAATCCTAGAAGTAGCTATCGGATTAATTAACGTTTAAAATAAATGAATTAATATGCGTTTGAAAATAAAAAAATTGTTTTAAAATGATGTATGTATTGATTTCATAAAAAAGTATGAAACTTTTCCAACGCCTGAAAAATCTCACAGCGGTGCGATTTGAAAAAACGTTAAAATCCTGACCCCACAAACCCTTCTAGATTCCAAATCCAAAAATTTCAAATCAATAGCCCCGACACAAGTTGAGTGTGAACACTTTGAATGTGCAAAACCGACGGCGGCCACACACGAAGCGCGGCCATTGTTATTCGCATGTAACCTGGTAAATTATGGACGGCCGAGCTGATGCTGCGAGCGGATGATGGATGAGCCTTGAGCCCGTAAATTGGGCGTGAACCTGTGTGTATAATCTATTTGTAGAGTGACCGAAATTTCATTGCCCACGCACACACACCGCTCGTTACGAGCGAGACACGAGGGCACGTGGGCGGGCTCGGTACCACCGGCAATTAGTGAAACTTTTCTTTCAAACAAACCATTGTGCTGGGATCAAATCCGCAAGCGCAATCCCACCTGGGTGTATCCAAAAACAAAAATTAAAAGAAAAGCCGACTGAAAGGATGTGTATTTGTCGGAGAGAGTGGGCTACGTCTGTTGTGCAACTGTAATGATGTCTTTGTGTGATGAATGAAGTTATGAACAGCGGAGATGTTACAACGCTGATGAGTTTTATAATGTATGTATATATGGCTTGCACAGCCTGTTTCAGTCAATGTCGTTCGAATTGGGTTAGGTTAGGTTGTGTTGCAAAGATTGATGGAGTGTGAAAATGTGTATAGTATATGGAATTTCGACTGGTAATTATATTGTATATTTCATGCATATCACACCATAAATGAATTTTTTTTTACATTCAACATCACTTTAATTTTACTAATCCAATTTATTATATGTATATTAAATTGAGAATTGAATCAATTTTAAAATTAAGATGATGTTAAGTTGATTAACCAACTAATCTAACTTCCCATATATGTATGTAAATTGAAATGTTAAGAAGTTAAGAACTACATAGAGTAGTTCTTAACATTAATTACAATACTAAGCCAACCTAACCTAATCTAATAGATTCTTATAGAAATGAAATCAAATTTAAAATTCTATTCAAACCTAAAACTTACTACTTATAGAAAATTAATTAAGAACTTATAACAGTTAATAAAGAAGCAATATTCAACACAACCTAACCTTAATCTACGACAGAAATGAAATTAATTTTAAAATTCAATACTTATTTATGTACATGTATAGATTATTTTATTTTATTAAATATATCGCTGTATTTTCGAGAGGTTTTAGAACACGAAATAAACAATTAATTAATCCATAGAGACATCTATGGATTTAGACTTACTAGTACATACATTTTTACGTATTGTACATAAATCAAATTCAGATATAGTGACATAGCGGGTAGGATAGTTTTTCCAATTTGATGGAGTAACCAACAATGAAATCAGATAAATTGGCAAACTCTGATAGGAAACGATCGACTTGGAGTCACAAATATCCAAATCTGACCAGCAGCATTAAAGATTAGCACGGTATCGAACCCGGTAACCTCTCGTTGCTTAATATAAATGCACCCACCGAGATATACTGCTAGTTAACTAGATGAACCCAGAAAAATACTAACCTAACCTAACTTTACTTATTATAGAAAATTAATTTAAAAAATACACAGTTAATTAAAAAGTAGTAATGAACCTAACCTAATATGTATATGATAGAAATTAAATCGAATCTAAAATGAAACATTTATGTAATCGATCAAGGAGCAATACTAAACAAACCTTAACTAACCCAACTTATCATAGAAAATTAATCAATTTTAAAATATAGAACTTATGAAGTACATATGTAGATCAAGATACAATACCTAACCTAATTTAATTATATAATTCAGTCAAGACAACGGGCTTTTGGATGCATGTCCATGCAGTGCCGGCCTTACACCCTTAGAAAAAAATTTCGCCTTTGGCGCTCTAATCTAAAATTTTGTATGGCTTTTGGCGCTCTAACTTTAAAATTTAAAGCGCCATTGATGCATCGAGCGGCGCTCTAACTTATTTGGCGCCCTCGGGCACCGCCCAACGTAGCCGCCCCCCCCCCTAAAACCGGCACTCTGTCCATGTCTAAAACCTGCCCTAATTTAACTGTCATCATGACGACCTCATTCTACCGAAATAACATGTACATATATATTATAATATCTGGCACTTGACTAAGACAATGAGTATCATAATATCGTCAGTAGTGATTTAGTGAATCACTTGTAACTAGGATAAAGCAACTACCACTCTTAAGCCCTACTGGCACTTCAAACAATTTGATACTAGTCGATATTTCATCAAATATCGCCTAGTACCAAATGTTTCACAGTCCAATACTCACTCTGGGGTCTTCTCAACTTTGTCTATCTTCAAATCGTCCATGGACTGGCATATGGAAGAAAGAGGCTCTGCAGATATGGCTGTCCTCTTCATCTTGGGCTCGTGCACCCTCAGGACTCTGGTATTCTCCACTCCATTCGACCGACACTTCATCATCAGGCAGTCGTCATCTTCCGAAAAGTCATCGCCGGCCTTCTTCTTGGCGATCCTCTGGGTGAGGGGCCTCACCACTTGCTTGTACTTGTCTAGTTCTATCTTCAGGTATCTTATGGTGGAGTCGCGATTGTCCAGATCCCGCTCTAGAATGGCTATGGTCTGATCACGCTTTCGCAACTCCTCGGTCTTCTCCATCAGCTGCTTCTTGAAGTCGAGCAGCTTCTCTTCCAACTTGAAGTTGGCGTCCAACTTGAACGGGGACTCGGCGCACTTTTCCATTTTGAACTGTTTTTATTTTATACGAGTCTTTCACACTCAATGTTCGTTTTGCTTATTTTCACTTCATTAAAACTGTTCTGTGATTGAAACTGCCTTCCAATAAAATCATATCTGAATATTGGAACATTTAATTAATATTTTGAATTTAAATTTAATTTCCATATATCTGTCACGGTGTCTAATTACTGTATAATATGTATCAATTACAATTTCTCCCCACGCGACGATTAACCATATACATATTACATGTCATATTAAAAATACTTGGCTTAGTATAAAAAATAGAGATGCTTCCATACTTTTTTTAGAAAAGGTAGGAATGCGTTTCAATATGTTGGTCATTAAAGTTTGTAATGGATGGGGGGACATCACTCAAAAACGCCCAATGGCACCAGTTTTGCATTAAACAAGGCCGGTTGGGCTTACCTTCCACCTTCTTCAGCACCGACACGGACACATGACAACGTCGCTTTGCGATAAGACGCGGGAAACACATGATTTCGCACGTAGCGTATGTAAACAACTAAAACAACGGTGCAACGTTGTGAAATTATCTTGTTTTTTTTTTTGAGAATTTGCATTGAATATAAACCGCAAAAAAAGAGACCTGAGCTTTCATTTTTACCATATATAAATGCCATGATAGGTTGTCCTAAGGCGACACCTATGGTCGAACTTTGTACACAAGTACTTAAACAATTCCAAACACATTACAATAGCGACATCTACATACATATGTTCAAACTTGCACTAATCACAATATACAAGTGTAGGTAAGCATATTTAACAATCAACAATTTCCATGTGCAAAGAATTCGCGAGAAACTAAGGATAGCGATTTTTATTTGATCCATCTCAAAAATTAAGCTAGATATATTGACCAAATCAAACAGGAGACGGTCGATCTTGGTTTTGTAACATCCAGATATCACCAGAAGTATACCAGCGGGGATTTGAACCAGCGACCTCTCTACTGGTCAACAATAGCTTAACCAGTAGCTCATATAAAAGGCCCGGCTCTGCCCAGTAAACATTCTAATCTGCCAACCGATTACACAGTGTTAAATTAAAAGTATTATAAATATGTAAACCCACAACTTTAGCAGCTTAAGGGGATTGCTACCCACAACTTTCAACCAAAACATTCTTTGTATAGTAAGAATTGTTGTTTTTTTTATCCTATTAATTTTACTGCGACTTTGGTCTCGTGCCAATCTTGCATTTATTTATGTTTTATGACATGGAAAAAAAATCACCGGTTAATGACATGCTCGGAAAGAGCTTTACAGTTTCATTCGGTCGTAAATCAAACGTGGGGAGCACTTAGCGGCAACACTAAATGTTCGATTAGAATAATCGCAGCAATAAAACTGCAACGAGACGAATGTTTCAAATTTAATATTCATTATTTGATTCCCGATATGGTCGAAAAGTTTATTCGATTTTTTATTTTTATTTTTATATTTCCTGATTGAAGCATGGGAATTTTGTGCTGGCTGACTAAAGCTCATATATGATATTTACATATATGTCACTGTGAAATTATAACAGCAGTGAAAATATATTTTCACTGACAACGAAATCATAACCAGTTACATTTTCAGGGTTGGTTTTATTCATTTGAGATTAAATTGTTAAGGTTGGTATTATTTAAGGGTTAGGTTAGGTTAGGTTAAGTTAGGGTTGGCCCTATTAATTTAAGATTGGGTTATGAGGATTGGTAGTAATTATTTGTTTGATACATTTTCACTACTTGAATTGGTGAAAATATATTTATACTATGCTATTGAAATATGCTTTCGCTGTAACATATACATATACATATATAGATACATATATATATACACGGGGTGACCGTAAAAAAGTCGACAGTGAAAAAGTCGAAAATGTTCGTTTACCATGCATACATATTAAAAACGGCTAGTATATATAATATATATCAGTGGCGTGCGGTAAAAGTCTCTCTCCCCCCGTCGTACATCCTCAATTAATTTGCGCCAGCAGGATTCAACAGGAAAAAGAGGAACAGGCTTTTCCTCCCGTATCCTGCGCGCGCACATTAAACAAGGCTGCATGACAAAATGAGATATAATTTCACCGCATGCCACTCATATATACAGACCCATGACAGGTTGTTCTTTTGACAAATTTGACAAACATGTGGGAAACACGTATTTATTTTAACACTAGTAGATAGATTGAATAGCAACCCACATGTGGTGGTGAAAAAAACTTTTGAAACTGGGGATGAAAGAAACAAAGAATCAGTTCACGGTCAGTTTTCGCCCTGTTAACACGCTGCGTAAATTAAAAATTATTGACTTAAAAATAGACTTAAGGTTTAATTATTTTTAAATATTTTAAATATAAGTTTTAAATTAATATTATTGTGTATAATTTATTGTGTTTTTTACGTTCGCTTTAATATATTTTTTGATTTTTTAATCAAAAACTTTTTTTTTGAAATGGCTCCAAAAAAACCATTTCAGAAGATGTGAAAGTGGCCATTGCAACACTTATTAGTGAAAAGACATATGGTTACAGACAAATTGCAAAAAAATTTCATGTTTCTCAACCTACGGTAGCCCATATTGCACAATTGGTGCAATCGGGAGTTTATCCATCTGCTACATTATACGACAAATGTGGGAGAAAACGAAAAACCACACCGCGAACGGATCGAAAAATCATCACCATAGCTTTGGAGAACCGTAAGGTGCCTAATAAAGGCATTCAAGCTATTCTCAACCAAGAGGGTATCGATATTTCCACAAGGACGGTGCAACAAGAGCCGAACTCCCATAAAAAAGCCAAAATTGACACCAACGATGAAAAAAAAGCTCAGGAACATCAGCAATGGACTGCTGATGATTGGAAAAAGGTGTTGTTTAAATATTAATATTAAACTAAAAAATACTTGATAATCTCTTATGTACTAATTTTTCATTCATTTTAGGTTTGTTTCTCTAACGAAACAATTCTAAGGACAGTGACAGATGTTGTCCAATACATCAGAAGACGACCTTCCGAGAAGCTGAGCGACGAATGCACCATTCAAACAACAAAATATAATGCATCTGTATGGTGTGGTCCGTTACCCGTACATTGGGGCAGGATCAATACAAAAAAAAATTGTTGAACTTATTTTTGCCTTATTTTGAATCAGAAGGGTCCATCCAAGGGCACATAATTTCATTTTTATGCAAGATGTCACACGGCCAAAACAATTAAAAACTACCTGACCACAAAAAATATTCGAATTTAGTTATGGCCAGGTAAATCACTGGATTTAAATCCGATTGAAAATTGTTGGGGGTATTAAAAAGTATTTTTTATAACAGCCCTAATACTACGTTAGATAATTTAAAAGAAAAAATAATAAATACATGGAAAAATAATTCAAAAATCAAAAAAACAATACAGTCATGCATAGAGATCAATTCGGGCTGTTATAACAAATAGGGGAGGGACAACTAAATATTAAGTTAATTACAGTTTTTTTTATAAATATTATTGATGAATATATTATGCGTGTATAATAAAAAGTTTTGTTTCATTTCCTGTACTAAAATTTAACAAAATCGACAAAAAACGAGTTTTACGCTAGTGGTAAGAACTTCCAGTCGTGGGTCTGTATATTATATCGGTCTCCGTGACGAGCCAGAATGTTAAATTACAGAAAACGCAAATATCAGAAGGCAAAGATAGAAAATCGAAAGATCTTAAGTGGAAAGATCAAAAAAAAGGGTGCATGGTAAACGGTACATATTCACTTAATTTGCGCGAGCAGGATACAACAGGAACAAGAGGAACAGGCTTTTCCTCCCGTATTAATGTGCGCGCGCAGAATACGAGAGGAAAAGCCTGTTCCTCTTGTTCCTGTTGTATCCTGCTCGCGCAAATTAAGTGAGAAACCATTGTTTGTTTTTCCGATCCTTTAAAATGTTCCTATATTCTCTTTGATAGTTATGTGGTAATTGATAAGTTTCTGTGATAGTTCTATAATTCGATAATTTTCTGTGGTTATTAAAAACATACATAGAGTAAAAATAGATTTCTTTCCGGTACCCCTAATACATACATAGTACCGTTTACCATACACCCTTTTTTATCTTTCGATTTTCGATCTTTGCCTTCCGATACTTGATTTTTCGTCCTTTTCACTTTCGGTGCCGTGAGGTAGACCCAGGTATACGAGTACGTTCACGCAGCGTACTCGTATAATAATAAAATAATCTAATTTCATAGAGTCCTACATATGCAATGGAAAACAACTTGAGGCTTAAACTTGAAAGACAATGATGATCTTTTTCTAAAGCTTCGTCCAAATTAGGACACGAGACGCGCACGGAGACACAATCAAGTTCATTTCCTTCCATTCACATTCAATCAAACGACATACATATTAAGTGATAAAATCATAATTTTCAAACCCGAAAAATTGCGAACATTTCAGGTCATGGAGATCATCAATTATGCGCGAGACTGCAGACAATTGGACAAATCACTCTGACAATTATCGGATATACTTTTGTGTGCGTAAAAATGGCGGGAATACGAGAGAGTGGCATCCCACGCAACCTGCCAAATTTAATTTGCGAAAATTTCGCCAAATTGCGCAAAGGCTTGCGTGGGTTTCCCGACATACTCTCTTTTTGGTCAACGATTATTATAGGTCTTAATGACGGGGGTACCAGGCGGAGAAAAATTGCGTAGCGATACTGGGATTTCGATTGCGTAAAAAACGTATTAAAATGATCAAATGGTTTGCCAATTTATCTGATTACACTGTCGAAATCATTCCTGTGAAATTGGCTCATATCTGTCCATTATTGTCACCATTGTCTGATTATGACTTCAATTTGAATATATTACATACAAGTTCGACACTTTGGTAAAAATGAAATAAATTTAGTATTATATTCAATACTAGTGTTTTGCCCGATGAAATGTCATCGCATGGGTTATGGCTTATTAAGTTATTGAATAAAAAAAATAATTAAAGAAACGTGTCGGTTCTGTGTTCGATCCGCATCGCGGTCGTATTTTTTTCAAATACCTTTAAAATATAATTAATTTAATATTTATATGTAATTGTATAATATGAAAAAAATGGTTCAAACTGCGCCAAATCTAATTACCGCTATGTATTTATTATATGGTGTAACGTAAGCAATTTCTATTATAGGTCTGTTACCGAGAGTTAGCGCGAACAAATGCGCGTAAAAAGACGCTTTGTCTCTTTCGCGCGCATGTGCATGAGTATGAGAGCGCGCCAACTCTCACTAACCGACCTGTAATATATAGATAGATTTTATCAGGTGTATTAAAAATAAAAACTACCTACCTACATATAAACAATATAAAACAACAATAAAAAAATTAATTCATTGATTTAATTAATTTTCAATTGACGGCACTAAATGCTCTGAGACTATTTTCCTAGAGGAAACAATGGCAGCAAACCATACATATATAAGTTTTTTCTTGATCTGTTATTAGATTTGTATTATTCTCGTAGATTTTGATGTCAGTGTTTTAGTTGTGACGTACATATGTCGAATCGAAACGAATATTATAGTACGACGAGCTTTATCGCACACAGAAACACACACAAAATAGCGCTATAATATATATGACTAGTGTTGTACCCGATGACATATCATCGCAAGGGTGTTGGCATATTAAGTTATTAAATAAAAAAAAATAAAAAAAATGTGTCGTCGGTCATGTGTTTGATCCTCATGTGGTCGTATTTTTTTCAAATACCTTTTAAATATATTTATATTTAATTATTTAATATGAAAAAAATGGTAAAAACTACCTACCTACCGACATATAAAGAATATACATATAACACCAATAGAAAAATTAATTTATTAAATAAATTTTATAAAGATGGCGGTAAATTCTCTGCCAAGCGCAAACATTGGTAGCGATTAGTATATATATATAAGTTTATTTTGTTATTGTATTCGTATATACGTTTCGGCAGAGGTTTAGCTGTGACGTACATATGTATCTCGAATCGAAACGACTATTATAGTACGGCGAGCGTTATCTCAGAAAGACAAGACACACAGACAGAATACCTATATATATATATATATATATATATATGTATATAAATAATAATTATATATGTATATACATATATGATATGATAATAATCGTACAGATTTAGGAAACCGTTCTAGGCAACGTTGGCCGAAAATAATAAGGGCTTGGCTCAAAACGATCAGACAAAAAAAAAAGTTTGCATTACAAAATTAAATATGTAAGTATCCAATACAAAATTGGCAGATAAAATATAAAAAAATATTAATTTTAACTATGACGAAAATATACAAAACTCCTCGCCTTCGATATACATCATTAAAGTTTCGACACAACAATTATCCGACACATACAAGTCACTCGTTCTATCCATAACGTTTATTACTAGGTTAAATACTACGAGTGTAGGTGAAAACAAAATGAAAAAAAAACAATAAAAAATCATACAAGTGGGTGTTCCAGAGTGAAATTAATATTGACAAGAGTCAACTCAAGATTTCAATGGTTCATTGTATCGATACGCGGTCTCGCAATAATTGGATCTCGTTAGCCGAGGACGCACATCTGCGTCACAGTGCAGTTGACACGCTGCGGGCAGCAAAAATATGATGACGTTTTCAATGTCAATGTCGCTATTAAATTATCATCGAACGGGATGTTGGGGATTTCGAAAACAGGGAAGAGGCCAAAATAAACAGAATCGACCACACTCGGTAAAATATTTGGTGCTTGGCAATGTGCTTTAAAATTTTCAAACTATTTCATTTATAAGATTGCACAAGACAAATTATGTGTTATAAATAATTAGATATAATCGATACTATCATTCTAATGAATTTAAAGAGCTTATTTTGAAGTGAAAGACTATTTGCAGATGATTTAAAATATTTAAAATCAATAGACCGAAATTTAGAAAAAATTACACATTTTTACGAAAATCTCATTAAATTGATCTGAATTAAAAAGATTAAAATTTTATCGAACTAATTCCAAAACAATTAACTGCTCGAAAATCAATTACTCTAAATATGAGTCATTCGAATGTCAATTGATCGAAAAAAAAGGTTATGAAATTCGCTATGTATTATACGGGTCTACCTCACGGGCCGGAATGTGAAATTACCGAAAACGCAAATATCGGAAGGCAAAGATCGAAAATCGAAAGATCAAAAAAAAAGGGTGCATGGTAAACGGTACATACTCACTTAATTTGCGCGAGTAGGATACAACAGGAACAAGAGGAACAGGATTTTCCTCCCGTATTCTGCGTGCGCACATTAATACGGGAGGAAAAGCCTGTTCCTCTTGTTCCTGTTGTATCCTGCTCGTGCAAATTAAGTGAGTATGTACGTGAGTATATACCGTTTACCATGCACCATTTTTTTTATCTTTCGACTTAAGATCTTTCGATTTTTCATCTTTGCCTTCCGATATTTGCGTTTTCGGTAATTTCACATTCCGGCCCGTCACGGAGACCGGTATTATACATACATACATATTTATATTATATGTAAGAAATTTTTCTTGATGGTTGTAAGCATTTATTCGTATATTATTAATTATTAATTATATATCATTATATACATAGCCCAATTATAGTTCTTTTTTTTGTATTCCGTAAATCAAAATTCATTAAATTTAAATTAGCAATATGACATTCAAGAACCTTGAAATGGTAAAAAGTCACTTATTTAACTAATCCATCAAAATTTTGCTTCATTCGTTAATTATAGTGGAGTTATTTTTTTTATTTAATAATAATCGCATACAAAATAAGCATTCATAATTAAAAACGAGCTTTTAAAAATAGCAAAAAGTAGTAATGTACACTTTCCAGGTTAAAAACACTGCAAGTTGATATATAAATTTGTGGTAAAAACCATATTGATATTTGACATATAAACCAAATCAAATTATTCAACTAGTAAATATAATAATAAATCTCGGCTTGTTCGAAAAATATAATACATATGTACATACAAAATATGGTTTAAAAAAAAACCCGTTTTAAAATTTATTACCCGCGTTGAATTATATTGTATAATATACATATCAAAATATGATAATTTCCAATTAAAATGACGACCGAATAAATCGCCTTATGAAAGTCGATGCATCTTTGAATTTTATTTCACAAAATATAATATTCGCGTAAAATCGCGACGCTTCACTCGCCGGTGAGTGATGTGTTAATTAAGAAACGAACATGCGTACATTTTATAAGATAATAAAAAAAGAAATGTTATTTTTTCTGCATTGCCAAATTTTACAAATCACTTCGGAAGATAACACGTGTTTTTGTATTTAAATTACAACACAACTTAATATATGGAAAAATATCAACAACGACAATTTGACACTAAGTAGTGGAAAATGAGAAATTTCATGTCGTTTTTTTTTCTTTTTAATTCAATTTGATGAATACGTACATATGTAATACAAATAATATTGAAGATGAATTTTGATGAGCGTGTCGGAATAGCCGAGACAGTATTTTGGCACAGTTCCTTCAATTAATATTTAATTCCGCAACACATTCTTGAACATGGAAGTGATATTAAGCAACAAAATGTTGTATCAGAGAGTTCATGAGCATTTCAATCAAGAGGTTAACCCTTTTCACTCTGAATTCGTGTCTTATATGTATTAAGCTTCATCACTAATAGCAATTTGCGCACGTCATCATCATTTTCCGTTGAAAAACCTCTCAAATCAATCATCATTTACCAACACATATTCCATCCTGTTTTATCTTGGATACATTTTCAATTTAACAGTATTCTCGCTATAAATTGGACACAGAGGGTGTATTCACAAACTAAATTACGGATTACTAAATTACGGATACTCATTACCAAACTTAGGCTAGAAGCAGTTACTTTTGGCCCAAAAAATGGTTCATTATTGATAATTTATTAGAAAAAACATACTTTTTTACTCTCTTGCTTTGAACACTTATGGAGCGGTGCATTGTTATTTGCAAAAGCATCCGCAATTAGCCGTCCTTTATTCATTAGGGCAGTGGATAAAAAAAAGCGCTGAACAATACAAGTTCCAACATTTTGAATGCAAAAGTGCAATATAAAAAGAAAAAAATCATTATACTATGGTTTATTAAAATTATTAATATTAATCAAATATGTAATTCTTTTATTTAAATTTATATTTTAATTTTTGTCAAGAGAAATTTGAAAGCGAACTTAGTTATGATGTGAAAACAGAGTTTTAGTAATACTTCCATAAATCTAAAAAATATGAAGCTATTCTTTGCTTCCATAATTCCTTGTAAAGAACTGTTTCCAGACTCGGCAACCAATGACCAATCTTTCCATTTTTTTAAACTCATATTTTTTTGCAATGTAAACATTTTTTTCATTTTGGAAATTCAGGTTCTAAAACATACAGATTGCTAAAATATCCGGAAACCAACATGTACATATCATAATATGCTAAAATATCCGAAAAAAAAAGCTAGTCGGTCTCCTTCCTGATTGAGGAAGTTCTTCCTGATTGAGGAACTTCCTGAGAAGAAAGAACAACCATAAATGTGGTCTGGATTCAGGACCGCACCTACCATATTTTTACTTTTATTTTTACATAGATATATACCAGGAAGATATATACATACATAGATATACATATACATACATATCATAATATGCTAAAATATCCGAAAAAAAATGCCTTTTTCGCAGTCGCGGTGACGGAATCTGGAAACGGATCTTAATATACATATATTAATATAAGGGCGAAAACACACCGAGAGGCACGAGGTACGTGTTTTTCATCTCCTTCATGTCCTCGTAGTTTTCAGCTGGGAAGACCATTCCTTCAGTTAATTTTTAATTCGTAATATCTTATTATTTAAATAAATTTCTTCTACATATCTTCAAATACGGGAAACACCATTATCGACTACTGTCAAACCTTTGTCAATTCATAGATAAAATACTACAGAAAACACTTCAGGGGTTGCAAAAAAAATAAGGCAGCACGCCTAGCACACATTCATGGTTCACAGTCCCAAAAACCTTGGCCTGGAGTGTTTTCGGTGATATTTTGTCCTTGTATTGATATAAGCTTGACAGTGATTGATAACGACTAATCTTAATTTTAACGGCTAATATTAAGTTTCAAAGTCTTACCTAAACTCATTTTTTTACAAGCCTATATTCTATGTTTCACTTCGATATCGATTCAGTATATTTTCTTACGATCGTTTTGAAACTTAACTAATGGTAAGTTGCCGTTTATTTTTATTTTACACATATATATGTATATATATATATATATATATATATATATATATATATATATATATATATATATATATATATATATATATATATATACAGTGGCGGACTGGGACTGAAATTAGTGCATGCCAGGAGTTAAAGGGGGCCCCCCCAGGGTTAAAAAAATTTGTCCCCCCCCCCCATATAACAAAATTTTCTTCTTTCCATCACGCTAAAAATCAAGGGTAAAAAAATAAATAAAATTTTCAAAAATGGGAATAAACAAATTTAGGTACAATAAAAACGGCAAAAGCAAAATAGATCCATAAATTACATTGTATATTTCGTTTTAACCCTCGTCCTAGGTAAATAGAATGCATCATAAAATAATGCGGCATAAAACCGGCTTTTACTTTCGGTAGAAAACAATCAGGGACGTCATTTCAGCTTTTTCTTGGGGAGGGCAGGCAAAGATTTGTCAAATTGAATTTTTTTTCAAAAAATATTTTTTATATCAGAATAAAAATGGAAAATATTCTTTGCATACACCTTATTGAGTTATAAATATGAAAAAAATAAGTTTATTTTTGAAAAACTATTATGTAAAGTGAAAAAAGCGCCGCAGGCGAAAATTTTTTTCCAAAAATCTTCACATAATCGATCACTGATCACGTTTACATAATATAAAAAAATGTGTGCGGCTCTGTGTGTCTGAGTGTGTTTCTGTGTGTCTTTTTATTATTTTTACTATTTTATATATGGATATGTATGTAAATAAAAAAATATTTTTATCTCAACCAGAAGTAGTACTTTTACCCTATAAGATCGAGGTTTTTTTATTTTTTTCTCGGAAAATTTTGTTTCGACGTATTCAACTGACATTTCATATCTATAATTATAAACCTAATGCCAAGTTATATAGAAAATTTCGTGAACACCCCTTAACCGAAAGTGACAGTTTACTCCTGTTGGCAGTTTACCGGATTTTTCTTCCACTATTTTAATCGACCCTTTAAATATGTCTGCTCTTCACGATTTTATGTATAATTCCTTGTATCAATGTGATGAAAATATAATTAAAAAAAATCGTCAAATTTAATTAACCAGAAGTGGAATTTTTTCCTCTTAAAAAAGTCAAAAAAATTTTTTACCACAACCCTAAACGTATCAAGCTGAAAATTTATATTTGTATTCTTTGTGTACTAAATTTGATAAGGTTTTGGTCAGAAAGCAATTTTATTAAATAACTAAAACTTTTTTTGGACCGAATCTGTTACACATGAAGTTTAAATTCATCTCATTCGTTGTTTCGTGAGAGAATGGACGTCTGCAAATACATAAAATAAAAATACGACAAAAAATAAAATCAATTGTGATTGAACCGATTCAGTAAAATATTAATTTAAAATCTTTCTTGAAAACAAAAAATATACAAACTTTCGAAAAAATAAACGTTACACATCTGTTTTTGAGGCGAAATAAAGTAAAGGGGACCTTTCTATAGAATGAACAATTTCTAAGAATTTTACCCACGGCATACCACTTAAAAACCAAAATATACTTGCTTTGAAATAATTTTTTTTTTCAAAGCACATGGCAGCGATTATTTTATTAGTTACCCAAAAGTAACATACATAAGAAATAAACGTAGCATTCATAGATCCATAGAATCTCATTAATCATTAAATTCATAATATTTTCTAAATTCACACTATTCCTTAACTTAGGGGGTTGAGTGCCCTCCTATGCCCCCCCCCCAAATTACGTCCCTGAAAAAAATGCATAATATTTTCAATTAATGTTAATCGAAAATCGGGATTTTGGGGAGGGGGCCCCTATCCTATATTTCTATATACATGGATGTGTGGATGGAAACTGTTTAAAATTGTGTATTTAAATCTTACTATATCGTCGAAGTATAATCAAATGTTATTTTTAAAGTATGAACTTAATTTAAATCGCTGGTTGATGATGAGTTAATTTAATAAAAAGTTATTTAATTTTACTGAGGGCCCATATTTTCTAACAGATAGTGGGGCCCACATGCCATCGGGCATGTTCGCTTGTATGGCCAGTCCGCCACTGTATATATATATATATATATATATATATATATACCAGGAAGGTTTGACAGGAAGACGCCTTTCTGAACAATTAATTACAAACAATGCAGCATTTTATTATTACATAAATCACTGTATTTCCTGAAGCTGAAGAACACGAAATAATTAATCCATTGAGACATCTATGAATTTAGATTTGTACATAATTTTTACTAATTGAACATATGCACAATAAATACAGAAGATTTGTGACAACAGGAAAGATGATTTTTTTCCAATTTTGACGAACCGTTTCAAAAATGATAGAATTCGATCGATTTGGAGTCACAAATACCCCCAAATCTAACCAGCAGTACAGCGGATCGAACCCACTGATCACTTGGTGCTAAACATACACACTACTGGTGTTGTAAGTCGAGAATATTCTCGTTATTCGACGAAAAATTTTCTTTTTTCTTGATTTAATCATTCTTTTAATCTTAACACACAAGATCGTAAAAAAATATTTTATTCATTTCCTTCCTCATATTTAACGTTCACACGAATTTATCAATTTACTTCCAAAGTTTTCGACGAAATTTTTTAGCAGAGATTTTGTATGAGTTTGGGTATTTTAATTGATATTTCACATCAGTGCGTACTTTTAAAACACATTACATAATATTATGATTTTGACGTGTGATTTTGGTCGGAGATCTTGTCTTCACTAACTGAGGGGTGCGGGGGGTTTAACTAGCGGGGAAGCTGGGTTTTTTCCCCTACGACGCAGCGGTACCTACCTACCTACTAAGAGAAACTGTGCATGCGCCATGTATTTTTCATGCGCCAAAAGGGAGACCAGTATAAGACGTAAGGGCGGATCTAGTGAATTATACATCAATGTATAAAAGCCTTATATTATAATATTCTCCAAAAGATTATTACCGAGAATTTTACAACACTACACACTACCACTGAGCCATACTGTTGGCATATCTCCCGGTTCCACGACATAAGGTCCAATGATATAAGATCCAACGACAAGGGCACATCTCCCTTTCTGCCGCTCCATCGTTCTTTAAGTCTAGCACCCAGGTGACCGTCGCCCACTTGTCTTCCGCCCAGATGAAAAGAGTATTCTACCAATTGTTGGCTTCAACAACCATTTCTGAATACCTAAATGCAATTAAAATAATCGGCTCAAACAAAAAATCATCTACAACTCGTCAGTTACATTTTAAAGTAGCTTCGTATGCAAAACGAGTTTTTGTCAGTGGATTTCAGTCACCGTTGTCGTCTCGGCAATAAATCAGCGACGACAAGCACAGTAGTGCTCAATTCGGTAGATGCGACAATGCATCGTGACAAATCGATGTCGCGGCGACTTTCGCAAAATCACTTCACACGCGGGTCAAACTCTACTCGTCGCCCCTCGCCAAGATAAGAAGTTGGAGAAGAAGAGGTTGATGTATGAAGTGTCAGTCGAACGGTTCGAAGTTCATTTCAATTGGCCGCGCTCGAAGGCCGGCCACGTCGCTGATTAAAAGCCGATTAATTAGAAATTGGTGAGCATAAATGAAAAAAGAAGTGGCCGCAAAAAAAGAAGAAGATGTGTTGAAAAGCCGACCGTAGATTATCCGCAACTAATTTGTTTAAAGATAGTATTTTTTATGCCTGTTTAACAACATCATCATTAATAATGCTTCTTTTCCAAATAAATATTCATATCATATAATAAATATTAGCCAGCAGCATAGCTCGGTCGTTAAGAGGGCTGGACACCAGCGCCTTGTCCATACAAACGTATTACACCTCTCCCTTCCTCAATTATGGCACTAGAGAAATTATTTTTTAATATGCTATGGATATTTACCATAGGCATGTTTCTATCTTTTTATTTTTTTTGAGTAGTTATTTTTTATAAGAGCTAGGAGCCACCAAACATCTATAAAATCGCCTAGTTTTTACACCCACGAAAAGAGTCCAGCGTGCTAATTTAACGGTTGATTTTTAAAAAAATACGAAGACACAAACATAGAAAATATCTTTCTCATACTGATGATGAAATTTTTTTTAAAATTGGTCCAGTTTCAGAGGAGAAAACTGGAGAATACGAAACCTCGATTTTGTCGATTTAAAATAGGTCTGGTCGAGGCGCAACTGTCGCATTCACTCAATATATGTATGTATGTATATATCGAAGAAAGGAACGGCAACAAAATAGCTGTTATATATGTAGGTATTTAAAAAAGTTCAATTTTCAGTTCCGAAAACAATATTTCTGTTTGACTTAATTCACAACTTGTTATCACTTATTTTCATTCGAAGTATTCAAAATCTCGGAAAACAGAATAAACATATTACAGGCCATAGATGGGTTGAAATTTTTGAATATTTCACAGATAAAGAAGTTCCTTTTAAAAACCGTTGAATTTTCCTTGTCTCCTTGGATATAATATAACGAATATTATTTTATTTTTACATAAGTATATACCAGGAACGCCTAGCAGGTAAACTCCAATGCGCCTTTCTAGACAATTAATTGCAAACATTGCAGCATTTTATTACATAAATCGCTGCATTTCGAGAGGCTGAAGAACACGAAATTAACATTTAATTAATTAATTAATTAATCCATTGATTAATCCATTGGATGATTTTTTTTGCCAATTTTAAGGAACCGTTTCAACAACGATGAGATCAAATTGGCAAACTCTGATAAGAAAAGATCGACTTGGAGTCACAAATATCAAAAGTCTAACCAGCAGTATTAAAGACTAGCCCGGGATCGAACCCAATAATCTCTTGGTGCTAAACATAAACGCAACCACTGAGCCATACTGCTGGATATACATATATGCTAATCACTAGTCCACGCTGCTGGTTAGCATATGAGGGGTATAAAAGCAAAGGTGTATATGTCCACTTACATAAGTTCATTTAGAGTAACGTTTTTGAGCTTGTCAAAGCGATTATGCTTACTAAAATAGAAGCGAGTATTTTATGCTTTTACTTATGAATAGAATAAAACTACCCCAAGATCCATTATTAAACCATAACACAAAATATTGCAGAAAAAATGCATTCACAGTTCATTTTTGTGTGTGTGTGTGTGTGTGTGGACATAGGCACATTTGCTTTTGTACCCCTTATATGTGCTTAAAAATTACAAAGCATATTTTAAGTTCTTCAATTCTTCATGTCTTTTATTATCTCCACAAAACATGATAACTGTCTTTAAAAGATAAATCCTACCGCAAAGTTGCAGACATGTTAACAATCTAGATTGAAAATCGTCAGTAATACATTCAGGGCTAATTGCGCAAAATTTCGCACCTGCCCAATACTTTGCAGTAAGTACCATATAACGACCAGATCTGGAAAAGATCGAACGAAAGTAAGTGTCAAGGTGAACTTTTCGGCATGAGGTTAAGAATTATGACGTTTGGCCACGCACAATCTATGACAAGGTGTGGAACCAATTCAATGTGCGTGGAGCAAACTCAGAAGTGAGAACAGAGGAGATGGACCGTCGCGTCGGCAGGTGAACGACTGCAGATGAAAATCGAATCGGAGAAAAAAAGAAGTATGTAGAAGAGAAGTGAGGAAAAAAATCGAGCTGGGCCAACCAGTGGTAGGTCCTTGACACACATGGGCGAACGGCGAGCTCGTCACGAAGTTAATATATGGAAGCTGGAGGCCTGGGGCTATCGCGAGCAATGCTCTTGGATTTAATCGCAGAGAAAAATGCTCAACTCTCAAGTTCCAGATACGAGAGTTACCGAAACGATTCTGCAAACGCGTGGAATTCGCTGTGGGGATCTATCTGTACACTGTCGGTCTCCTTCCTGATCGAGGAAGTCAACTTCATACTTATCCAGCTCGTGGTATTTAATCCTAAAGCGGATTAGAAGGAACAACCATAAATGAGGTCTGGATTCAGGACCGCGCCTACCATATTTTTATTTTTATTTTTACATAGATATAGCATTTGGACGGATGAATGCTGTTTTTAAATCAAAAATGCCACTCTGCCTGAAGAAAAGGATCTTTGATCAATGCGTTTTGCCAGTGATGACGTATGGATGTGAAACTTGGACACTGAACGCCAAGATGCTAAATAAAATCCATTGCACTCAAAGAAGTATGGAACGCTGTATGCTTGGCATAACGAGGAAAGACAGAAAGCGGAACACGTGGGTGAGAAGTATGACAAGGGTAGTGGACATAGTGGATAGAGTGAAGAGATTAAAATGGCAATGGGCGGGTCACGTAGCTAGGAGGATGGACGAAAGGTGGACAAAATAAGTGCTTGAATGGTACCCGAGAGAAGGCAAAAGAGTAAAAGGAAGACCGCAGGGAAGATGGGTGAACGAAATTAGGAAAATGTGCGGAATGAGATGGATGAGTGTTGCGCAAAATAGAGACGAGTGGAAGCGTGTTGGAGAGGCCTTCATCCAGCAGTGGAAGGCGAGTGGCTGTAAATGATGATGATGATGATATGTATACCAAAAAGATATATGTATACATACATATATATCATAATATGCCAAAATATCCGAAAAACAAATATCTACGGGCTTTGTCGCAGTCGCGGTCATGGAATCTGGAAACGGATCTTAATATACATATATTAATATAAGGGTGAAAACACACCGAGAGGCACGAGGAACGTGTTTATTTTGAAGACCTCGTGGTTTTCAACTGGGAAGACCATTCCTTCAGTTCATTTTTAATTCGTAATATCTTATTATTTAAATAAATTTCTACTGCACTTCTTCAAATACGGGAATCACCATTATCGACCACTGTCAAACCTATGTCAATTCATAGATAAAATATCACAGAAAACACTTCAGGGGGTTGCAAAAAAATAAGGCAGCACGCCTAGCACACATTCATGGTACACAGTCCCAAAAATCTCGCCCTGAAGTGTTTTCGGTGATATTTGTCCTTGTATTGATATAAGCTTGACAGTGATTGATAACGACTAATCTATGTTTCAAAGTCTTAGCTAAACTCACTTTTTTACAAGCTTATTCTATGTACATATGTTTCTCTTCGATATCGATTCAGTATATTTTCCTACAGTTTTTTGATCGTTTTGAATTTTGTGTGATTTAGTCAACGATAGAGATTTAAATCGTTTCTGACAGTTCGATGGTGAAAAATAATCTTAATTGACACGTTTAAAAATGCTACAATTTTGACCATCTTGACGTCTAATGGTAAGTTGCCGTTTATTTTTATTTTTTATTTTACATAGATATATAATAGGAAGGCTCGACAGGAAAACCCCAAAGCGCCTTCCTGGACAATTAATTACAAACAATGCAGCATTTCATTATTACATAAATCACTGTATTTCCAAAAGCTGAAGAACACGAAATAACAATTAATGAATTGAATAATTACAGAATTAATCCATTGAGACATCTATGGATTTAGATTTTGTACATATTTTTTACAAATTATACACACAATAAATACAGAAGATTTGTGACAACACAAAAGATGATTTTTTTGTCAATTTTGAGAAACCGTTTCAACAATGATCAGATAAAATCGGCAAACTCTGATAAGAAACGATCGATTTGAAGTCACAAATACCCCCAAATCTAACCAGCAGTATGGCGGATCGAACCCACTGATCACTTGGTGCTAAACATACACGCTACCATTGAACCACACTGCTGGCTATTAAATTAAATATATTATACTATGTGTATAAATAAAGGGCAAACTTTGGAATTGTTGGAAAACTTCGCCAACAATTCCAATTGGAATTATTTAGAAATAAAAATAGAAAGCAGGTATAAAAATTTCGGTAAACGGACTACTAGTCATATGTGAACCAGTCACAGGACAACCGGTCGCTCTATATCGGTCACACGTGATCACCCGTCACACTAAAACTGGTCACGAGAAAATTGGTCACGAGAAAATTGGTCACACCCTAAAACTGGTCACACCCTAAAATCGGTCACGAGAAAACTGCTTGAAAACTATCTCTTTGCAAACTTCACCCCCCTGAAGTGTTTTCAGTCATATTTTAACCTTGAATTGACATGCTTGACAGCGATCGATAATAGTGATTCTCATATTTGAAGAAATTTGTCAAAATAATAAAATTAACGTACGAATTAACAATGGCATAACATACGCCTATCACAGCTGGAGTCTAATAGCGCGTCCGGCGCCGCACCTTTTAGTGTGTTCTTGTCATAATTGATCTATGTCTGATACATAGTGCTATAAACCAAATCGTTTGTGCTCTTCTAATACATATGTACATACATACATATATAGCGTTCATATTCAGTCTATACTACTGACATTTTTCATAGTTTTTTTCCGAATTATTGATTAAATGCAATTAGATCTGGTACATACAACTGGTAAAACAAGCTCAATCAGGCTTTTAATTTCAGTGTTTACTATAGAAAGAGCATATTAATGAGTATAATTTCACTCGTAGAATAAGAATTGGAGCTTGAGATCTAATAAAAACAGGCGATCTTCCTATTTTCGCTACAACACTTGTAATATAATTCTTTTCATACAGCGAAAATCCATTAACTGAATTTTTATTTAACTTGGCATACAGCTAACCACATACATATGTTTCAACGTCAAGATCTTTCAACGCCACACTCAAAACAATAAAACGCATTTAATGGATTCTCATTGTACACTTTGAACAAAATCACGTGCCGCAATCAATTGATACAATCAACACAATTGTGACAAGTACATCAAATACGTAGAGCACGATTCGAAAATGTGTTGATTTTGCGCCTGATCCAATGTCGAGTTGGCCATATTTAAAAATACACCACTTTTGGGGTGAACGAGTCTATGAAGTCTTGGCACAATGTGTACCAAAAAAGTGACACTCACTGAGAATTGTGAATTCCTAGCACGCGTACGTCACGGCAATTAGAGTGTTAAAATGTGAAACAAACACAGGTGCGAAGTCAATAATTAGAGACGTCTCGTGAATGGAAAAATAGGAACACATCCATACGAACGCAATTGACCCAGAAAATGCTATGTACACCGGTGCAATAATTGTGGGCAGAGTGATTTGTGCCGAGAGGTGGGTAAGGAACTTTTGTCCGAAGGGGAAAAAGGTGGGACTTTGTCATTAATCATTATATTCGTGTGCTTTAATGATTCAAAGGATTCTATGTATGTAAAAGTGTTGGGCAATCCAAATTTGCCGAACAATGCAAAGTATGTAATCATAAGCACTACTTACATAAGTGTTGCAAAATTTCGATTCCAAGAATTAGAGAAGATTCCTTGAAAATGTGATGTAATGATTAGAAATAGGACCCTTGGGCTGTGTTTTGTTTCAATTTGCTTCCAAGTCTGATTTTATTAAGTTTCAATCATATTAGCCAGCAGCATAGCTCGGTCGTTAAGCTTCTGCTTAGCGTCGTGAGGTGCCGGGTTTGATCCCAGGGCCGGGCCTCGAGTGAAAATGAATTTTTCAGAGTATTCTGCTGGTGAGAACTGGATTTGTGACTCCAGGTTGATCGTTTCCTATCAGAGTTTGCCGATTTTCTCTGATTTCATTGTCGAAACGGTTCCCGGTAAAAATTGGCTAAAATCCTTCCTATATACAATATGTCACCAATCATTTGTGTTTGATTGATGTGCAATAAATAAGTTTGTGTACAATTCAATAGATGTCTCAATGATTTGCGAGTTTTTCAGTGTCTCGTAATTCAGTGACTTATATAATGAATAAAAAAAAATGCTGCAATATTTGTAATTGACCAGGAAGGCGCATTTGGGTTGCCTGTAAGGTCTTCCTGGTATGTGTGTGTACACCGCTGTGACGCATTGGGGTACTCTGTCAGGTCACAGCGGTCTTTAGTTATTGTTATTATTATTATTGTAATAATAATAAATAAATAAATATAAATATATATCGCTATTCTATATGTGTGTATGTGTGTGTACCTGCGATAAAGCTAGCCATATTATAATCAGATAAATGTTATAATTAGAGGTAGGAGCGGAAGCGTGCTTTTTCCAGGAAATAGAGCATTTTGGGTCTATGTATTTTCCAGGAAATGGAGAAAACTACAAAGCTAGAGTGCAAAAAAAAAGGTTCATCATAAAAATGAACAATAAACAAAGAACGGCACGCTTCCGGTCCTACCTCTAGTTATAATTAGAGATCGGAGCCGTCCTTTATTCATTAGGGTAATGGATAAAAAAAAAGCCCGGAACAGAGAGTAAAAATACACGTTCCAACATTTTGAATGCAAGAGTGCAATATGAAAAAAAAGTTTTTCTATGAAATTAACAATAACCATAACGCCTCGAAAGGAAATTACCCTTATGACTAGAGGTCGGACCAGAAGCGTGCCGTTCATTCTTAATTGTTCGCTGTGCTTTGTCCAATTTTACGAAGAACCTTTTTATTGCACTCTAGCTTTGTAAATAGACCCAAAACGCCCTGATTCCTGGAAAAAGCACACTTCCTATCCGCCCTTTAGTTATAATAATAGAAGTGGCTTTAGGCGTCATATTGTTGTCAATGAGGAATGTTCACAGACCTTTTCAAATAATTTTGGCGTCAGTCGTATTTGATGGTTGGCGCTCGACGTATGTATGTCCGATAAAAACTTCTCTGTTTGTTATTATATTACTCGCAAGATGGGCAAGTGCATCGTTAAAAATTGTACAATGCATTAAAACACACACAATAAACAACATGGGTAAATTGATCATTTAAGTGACATATTATACAATTAACATCGTAGTTTGACAGTTTTTAAAAGTGTCATGGCGATCGCTCACATTCTACATAAAATTTCATTTACAGAAATGTAAAAATTATTTTTAAATAAATGTAAAAACATTTCTCTTGGTGGCGCCGAATACTCAATTATATTAATAACCAATTATTTAAGTTTAATTAATATAAACATAGTTCATTTTATATTATACATATTTTTGTTGAAACTATGCATTACACGTTAATTTAAGAGTTCCCAAAGACAGACAAAACCAAAAAAGTCGATAAAAATAAACTACCATCCGAGAAAGGAAATGGATTGGCCACCAACGCCCAACACCAACATTTACTCAAATTGTAAATAAATCTATATCAACATAAAATGTTAATTTCTGTAGTGAATATGTGATGACCCTGATTATATTCCGTGCGTTGTAGCGTAGTTATGGAGATATACCGCGTATTATTGACAAAATTTATTTATTCGTAAAAGCACTTCTATTATTATAACATTTCTCTGACTAATAATAGTCGTTTCGATTCGACATACATATGTATGTACATCACAGTAAAACACCTGTTTCATTTAGCGCATTTTTCACCTAAGACGTCCCATAGCACGTCTAAATACATACAAAAATAAATAAATGGCTAAAACAAAAAAACAATAACAGATTAAAATTTAAAAATCAAAAAAGCGGATTATCAGTGTTTGAAAACCATTCTCGTGGACTTAGATCGATGCGCTCGTTATACGTGTTATGATTTCGTTAAATCCGCGACAGTCGGATCAAACTAAGATCACAAACAGTGCAATTTGTTTGAAAAGTTGTCAAAACATGTCTAAAATATGACATAAACTCGTAGACGGATGTTCAAGTTGAATTTTGGCACTGACGCAAAACTTAGAAGAAAATGAAAACCAAACAGAATTAATTTTGATTTCGTTCAAATTGAGAATCAGTGCCAAAATTGACTAGAGGTGACATTACAGGGAATTTTGAAACAATTCGAAATGAAACATGCGAAATATTGTACTAACGAAAACTCGAGTGTCAGATATTCATTGATCGAGATTTTAGTGACTAGTGCGAGATCGCTTTTTGCGGAATAATCCGTTTACCCTTTGAGATAGATTTTTTTTTGTCTTAAGTACATAATTTGTTTATCGTAGCTATTTATATCTGCCAACATATGAAACTTTTATTCAAAACACAACTTAGACACACACCCAATCGAGTTAGCTCGGTTTGATCATCAATATATGTGGAAATCAAATCCGCCATTACGATGGTGAAAAATAATCGTAATAGACATGTTTGAAAATACTCCATTATCGTTCTCGGTGACGTCTATTGTCCATTTGCCGTATTTATTCACACTATTTCGATCGTTTTTTTCCCTTTTCGCCACCCTCTGGCTATATCAGATTTTAATTGTTTAAACGCCTATAACTTTTGCTTTTTTCACTCTATATTTTATTAAATTTCCATTATATGTTCTCTTTATCTCTCTTATATATTTTTACTTCACTCGTAGGTTATATAATGATTGTTAAAATGAATGTTAAATAGCGTGGTGTTTCGGCCAAAAGTCGAATGACGTTTATATCTGTCAGATCCTAATCAGGTTACTTCATACAAGTTTACATATAATTAGCTATACTAAATTACATATCATCAAATACGATCGTCTTTTTGGACAGTACGGTTTTTTTTAGTTATAATCATATAATTCGTTTCTTTAGAGTTGACGTATGTACATAACCTCAAATATTACCAAAGTTTGTCTCAGGGTTGATAGACATAAAACCAATTGACAGAAAGAAACAATTGACAGAGAAAGAGGATTTTTGAACCAAATATAATATTTGGGACGCTATAAACAACACTGGAGACTCGTGTGCAGCTAAGTATTGTTACCGCCGAGTAAGTGCAATCGGATTAGGCCGAGTAGCATCCCAGAGACTGTGTGACCGTTATAATTGGTTTCAAGGATTATCTCCAGACTAAGTGCAAGTAGGCTAAACAATGGCCACCGAATTGGTCCCTTCTCAGAAGTGACCGATAGCGTGGGACTGAGTGTCGTGGGAATTTATTTATTTATTTAAAGTTTGGACCGTTGTAGCATTACAGGAATTCCTAATGCGCCACAATGGTCAAAAATATATAATGGGAATACATATCCGGGTACATGCCTAAACAATAGGGAAGTAACTGGACGTTGAAGATGCCTTGAGCGACCGACCCGTTATAAAGGCGGTAATTGGGCGATATCAAGGCATTCTAGACGAGGCACTGCCAGTGTGTGTATCTCCTTAATCATCAATAAATGCTGTGACACGACTTTGGTTTTTACTTGGATCCTCCACCCACCCCTACGCAACAGTATGAATGTATGAGGATGAGTTTAATTATTTACTCACATTCCAAAATTCCTTTTAAAAACCGATTCTTAGAAGCGAAAGTATAACTCTAAAATATATTATATGTTTAGCCCTACCTAAGACTTGTCATTCGACATTTTTATGAACCATTTGTAACATATGTATGTATGTAGGTCGATAAAGCCCAGCGGGGAGTCCTCGACGCATCCACGTGTCCCGCTTACTAAGCCGGTGTCACACGATTCGGTCATTTCGCCAATTAAATAAAACGTCAAAGGAGAATCGATACAATTGATCAAACCGAAATTTATCATCAGATGAAAAAAATAAGTCTTACATCATGTCATCGCAAATTCATGGGGCGCGCGGTGAACCAATATGCTTTTTTTTTTGCAAACAGTTTGAGAATGTTAAAATATGCAGTGACTCAATACGACGACAAGCAAAACGGTTCATCATGTTCGAATTTCCATGTCGTTAAAATTGATATATTGAAACTTACATAGCGCAAGGCTGTGAAACCGACTGTATGGAACCGTGGCAGATTAAAAATCCGGACCGAATCTGCATACATATGTATTTATAAATATTTTTTCATTGCCACTGTTATGATTATTTGGCGAATGATATTGAAATGTTGAAATTTTCAGACTGATTTCTTGATATTGGGTGACATTTCATGTGAAACGACTTGTCAAATTTATTTCTTTAAAAAATTCTACATATTTAAAATGGATGATTTGAGTAAATTTTCATTGAATTTTCGCATATGTAAATATGTATATGGATTCAAATAATTTATGTAATTTTTGGAGGATTTCTAAAAATACTGTATTTTATATTGAAACAGATGATTTATTCATTGGAATTGGACAAACATGTAAAAGACGTGTATTTTTATACATATTTTTCTTTCACACTTTAATAGTATATATAATTTATTTTTCATCTGAATGTTTATTTTTCTAATATTTAATTTTTACCTTATTGCCATGATAAGGTGAATCATCGGCTCGACAAATACATATCATCATGATCATCTACAGCCATTCAATATCCACTTCTGGATGAAGGCATCTCCAATACGCTTCCACTCATCTCTGTTTTGCGCCATACTCATCCATCTCACGCCACACATTTTCCTAATTTCGTCCACCTATCTTCCCTGCGGTCTTCCTTTTACCCTTTTGCATTCTCTCGAGTACCATTCAAGCACTTATTTTGTCCACCTTTCGTCCATTCTTCTAGCCACGTGGCCCACCCATTTCCATTTCAATCTCTTTACTCTATCTACTATGTCCACTACCCTCGTCATACTTCTCATCCACCGCTTCCTGTCTTTCCTCGTTATGCTGAGCATACAGCGTTCCATACTTCTTTGAGTGCATTGAACTTTGTGTAGCATCTTGGCGTTCAGTGTCCAAGTTTCACATCCATACGTCATCACTAGAGGTAGGATAGCCAAGGTGCCGCTCATTGTTCCATTGTTGTAAATCCTTTGTAAAAAAGGTTCGGCAAACCATTAACAATGCATTTACAACATTTTAACAATACGCGGCACCCTCTGGGTCCGGGCTTCAGTCATCACTGGCAAAACGCATTGATCGAAGATCTTTTTCTTCAGATAGAGGTGCATTTTTGATTTAAAAACAACATTCATTCGTCCAAATGCACTCCATCCTAATTTCATACGTCCTATTATGGGTACATAATTGAACCAATTAATGACAAAAAAGTCAAATTAATTAAAATAATGCAGCAATCACTTAGTTTTTTTTTTAGTTTTTATTAAAAGGTGGTATGTAATGTTTTTTATTTAAGATTTACCGGGCAAATTTCATTTCTGCTACTGGAAATTTATTTTTAGAAGTTTTAGTTTGCCGGGCATTATATATATTTCTATCGTGCAATGACAAAATCTGTCAATCACGTCGAGCACAATTTTATTTTAACAAATTTTTCGTGAATTTGAATATTTTTGTCGTGAATTTGACTATTTTTGGCGGGAATTTGACTTTTTTTTGTCTTTCACCACTTGTATCAAAGACTAATTCATTCATCAAATCAAAGACCAAAATATATTTTCCCGTGCCACGACAGGTTGCCCCAAATCGACACATTGGCCAAAGGTGAACCTGGACACGGTCAACTGGGCGACCGCGACTGGGCGAATGACACCTGGGTGCAAGCTATCTGGGCGACAAAATTACAGATGAAATATTTTGAATTTTTCCATTGTTAAAACCACCTTTCTTTTCTATTTATCTACTACTCGATAAATTTGAATAGTTCTTTTGAGAAATAAGTTTAAAAAAAGCATCAAGTTTATCTTAACTACGACTTTGACTCGCCCACTTGTCTTTCGCCCAGCACCCTATTGTCCCCTCCCCTCTGTATTACCAGACGTGTATAAAGTGCACGAATGCGTGCACCGACTCACTAGTAAATTTATATAAAATTTAAACCGTTAAGCACTTACATACGTACATACTTATATAACAATAAGGCTTCACCCGTATGTATGTAACACAAGCAAATCGTACAAGTGCGTGTCCAAAATGCAAATTTCCCCGATTAAACGAATTTAATTCGCGTTTTCGACACCCGTGTCGAAAACTTTACGTGTCGAGAATGATTTTATAACACAATTATATAAATCTGCATATAAGCTGAATTTAATCGTATCAATCAATCAAGCGAATGCATAATGCATCGAGTCGGCTAACGCCTCGAGATAATTACAACGTTAGACTTAATGACTTTATGAACGCATTGTTGAAAAACTACATATAATATTAACAAATTACCGTTTTTGCTAATATGTATGTGCATAAACAATTTAACGGTTGGCCGGTTGGTTATTATTTATGCATATATTTATGACCAAACATTAGATTTTGGTTGCAGTTTTTTCCCCCCCGATATAATACAACACTTACATATACAATGTAATGTATGGACTTGTGGCATTGATTATTACTTTATCTGCATATAAACGAAGTATCAATACTAGTTCTGTAACCATGAGAAAATTTTGACTGATTTGTACTCGGTGTTTATCGCTGATCATATTTCAATGGTTTCTAATTGTTTTAGATGTACATATATAATAGAACAATTTTTTGGCATAAAATCTATTTATTATTCATAATATATGTATGTATAATTACCCTAATATATGTACGTATTTATAATCGCTTTAATTTGTCCGTGTGTGTGTAAGTAACGCTCTTCGTAGTATAATAGCCGTTTTGATTTGACATACGTCACAGTTATGTAAAACACTGCCCAAAATGAATATAAAACTTCTATATATACTGTTTGATACCAATGTTTCCTTTAGGCTAATATAAGTCTCTGAGCATTTACCACCATCTATTTAAAATTAATTAATTAATTTGTCAATTGTTGTTTTATAATGTTTATATACAGGTAGGTAGGTAGTTTTTATCATTTTTTTCATATTAAAAAATTAAATGTATATATTAAATAAAATATTTGGTATTTGAAAAAATTCGATCACGTGAGGATCAAACACAGGACCGCCACATTTCTTTTAATTGTTTTTATTAAATAACTGAATATGCCAACATTCATGCGCCGCTAGAGTGCCTAAATAAAAATTTTAAAACAATATTTTTATTTTTAAAAATTAAGTCAAAGAAGACCGATAAAATAGTTTTTATTGTATTCCGAAAGAAATGTAATTTTAAATTTAAATGTTTTACAAGATGCATACTATTTTTATATGCAGAAGTAAAATCAGACCATTCAGACCACATATTTATATACAAACAAACGGTAAAATTAAAAGAATAAATCAGACTAAAAAAAGTAGCTTTTACTGCTATTTAAGTGAGTTGTGAAGGGGCGGTAGAAAGCCGCGTTTGGATAGCTAGCTGTCTTCGCTTCAATCTGATACAAGATTCCGATGTAATTTTTAATGAGTTCGTTAATGCTTATGCATTAAGAAACATCTCGAAAGTTTTAAATCTACCGTATAAATTTGTTGACATTTTTAAACCGTTTTAAAACTAAATTCGCACGATTTGTCGAAAAGATCGAAAATCTTGTGAAGCGAAAAAAATTGAGAAAACAATCAACGTATCCAAGTTTCACGTCCATTCCAAGCGGCAGCCTTGACAGGCACTGCAAAATAGATACAAATGCGTATCAATACATAGACTCGGTCTTCAATTTGGAAGAGTTTTTCCAATTGATGACTCATGAACTCTAACGTCACATATTGGACACAATTAAAACGTCATCGTATAATCACCGGTCGTTATTGGTTTGTTATTATAATCAACTCTCATTTGATACAACAATCACCTCGTACACGTTTCGAATTATCCATAATTATATCAATATACATCGACGGTAATAATGTTACTATTTTTTATTTCTCAATAAATTGAGAAAAGATTGCACAATGTATCGAATGAATTATTTTTTTCATATTTGCACACACACGCTCGAGTAAATGTAATGAATATAAATATAATTATGTCAAAATCGGCATCGTTTATATTTATTATTATTGGGCATGAGCACAATGCGAATACGTACGAAGCCTTGAGACGAAAAGTAACCTAGACACGAAACGTCGAATTATAATACTAGAAAGAGATGAAAAAACGCGTAGACAAACTCTAGTTCTATCGCCAATGATAATAATTATAGATATTCAATGCTATTCGAATGTTATGACATCTTTGCGTTCGATATGTGAACGAAAGAAAATCGCAATGACGTAGCCGTTGACATTTGGATTCGTATAATAATTTGGATTTGTATGTAGAGCGTTAATTATATGTAGTATGCGGTCTACAGAATATTGGATGCTGTCATCTCAGAATATTTAACTAATTCGCCCAGTTTTTCATTATTCAAATTGCCAAAATTTAAAAGTAAATACCAACAAATTCTAAATTAGGTCATTTCTTTATAATAATAATAAATATTCGTTATAATAAAACTGAAAGCTGTTGAACAATTTCATAAGGGAAATAATTCGATATATGTATGTATGTACTGTAAAGTTCTAAATTATTATCAAAATGAATGCGACAAAAAATATATATTTTGTTTGAAAATCTTCAAAAAATAAACCAGAAATAAATCAAAGTCTTTGGATTAATTGATTGATTTAATTTGACAGCAAATACATACAAATTTATTTTAATATGTTCAGTTATAGTCGATCTGATGATCGTGAGACTGAACCAGGCATGCTGTCGCATTCGTGCAATGTGTTGTAACATTGTAAGGACGTAAAATAATTTCTTTATTTTTTAAAAATTATTTCTTATTTAACTATATAATCTTATTACAATATAATTCATGTAAGGTCTTTCATAAAATTACTGTAAGTTTTGCTGTCCATAACATGACGTTGACTATTACTTTTATCGTCTAAAAAATATAAATTTCTATTACTATAAAATGTATACGTTAATAATATCAACAACTTACTTTTTTATATTAAAATTTTACTAATGTAAATATTTCAAAATAAAAAATACGAACTCAAAACTAACAAAAAAAACTAAAAGTCAAATTCTACCGACCGCTATACGCATAACAATGTTATATTTCCTGATCAAAATGCAATGAGAAACTGAAACGAAATGTAATTGGCCATCACGGATCGAGTGGTGGGTGAATTTACACGTATATTTTACCTAAATCTCATGCTATATTAATATAAGTACACTTAGTATAGTAATAGTCTAATCGATCTAGGTCGATTAAAGTATAATCATAAAAAGGTTACTTACATTAATATATTTTGTTGGATATTTTTTTTGCATTAACATTTATCAAATCTGAATATAACAAATTTTCAGAATATAAACAGTATTTTTACTTTATCTACATATGTTTTTTTATTGAAAGTACATATGTGTCAAATTGGACATATAACCTAGTTTGATAAATTTTATAAAATAATTTCATTCCAAGAACAAATAAACATATTATATTTTATTTTAATACATATTCGTATACATATACAAATATGCATTCACGCGTTTTTAATGGTTTTTCCAAAAATTATAGTTCACACAATTAAATAAAGAAAAACTGCAAATGAACATATGTACATATACATACATAGCCAGCAGTTTGGCTTAGTGGTAGCGTATATATTTAGCACCACTGAGGTCAAAGGTTCGAGTCCTCGCCACTGCTGGTTAGATTTGGGGGTTTTGTGACTCCAAATCGATCGTTTCTCTATCAGAGTTTGCCAATTTTATCTGATCATTGCTGAAACGGTTCCTGAAAATTGGTATTAGATCTAGTCCTGTTGTCACAAAAATCTGCCTGTGTATAATTTGTAATAATTATACACAGTAATCTGAAATCTATAGATATATCTATAGACATCTCTATAATTTCGTATTTATTATATGTATAAAAATTGTACACAAAAAAAAATCTAAAAATAATCCATAGATGTCTCTATGATTATTATTTCTGATTAATTGTTATATGCTATATATTCTGATTGTATATGTATGTATTACTGTATTTCTGATTTGTGATTGTTTATGTATTCTGTATTTCGTTAACGTACACCCGTCGCATTGGAGCAAATCTGTAATGGCGAGTGTATATTGATTTGTAACAATAAAATATATATTTGAAATCGAATGCTTCATTTTTACAAAACTTTTTATAAGCTTCACTCTGTTAGTTCAATGAAATTCCTACCCGTTGAAAATTTGTTATCTGATTTTGAACCACTTCCACTCTTTATCGCTTCGATAATTTACATTGAAGTTAGCTATTGTTTCCAACATGAAGCTAGAAGAGTTTATTCGTTATATCATCATTAAAAAACTCATTACAGTTTACATCGGAATCTTTTGTCAGATCGAAGCGATAACAGCTAGCTATCCATACGCGGCTTTCTACCGCCCCTTTGCAACTCAATTTAACAATCGTAAAAGTTACTTTTTTCAATCTCATTTACTCACATCCTATATAAGCTTAATATTATATTTTATATGTATATAATACTATCTCATTAAATAACTTGTCTCACATACATACGTCTATTGAAAATTTTACATCAATAGGTTTATGAGCATTTTATTTTAAATAAGATACTAACAAGAAAAATAATGTGATACTTAGTATGTAGATAATGATCCCTGGATCAATAACTATTAAAATAGATCTTGGATGTATTGTAAACATTATATGAAAGTGTGTCTATTGAACAAATTTCAGAAAATGTTTTCTAGACAAAATAAAACTTTGGAAAGAAAAGTTTTATTTGTAAAAAAATAAATTAAAATAAATTTATATTTGACATACTGAATTCATACCTCAATTATTTGATAATATATTATAGACATAATTAATTTTTATTTAGCAAACGTGTATGCCAGTCTTAACATTGAGAAATCTCGCGCAATTGTTCTATTATATTAATAAGTTGTACAATTTTCGCAATAAGACAATAATTACACCATTTTATTTAACTGATTGCATCACTATAAAAATTTATTAATATATTTATTAAATACTTATTATATTTTATATTCTGAAAACGTAAGAAATAGTTCAATATAGTGAACTATATAAGTGTATATATATATATTGTATTATTTTCATTTAACTGTCAATTTATTATTTTAAAGGCTCCTAAACACCTACAAACATACGCATGAATGATTATTAATTTTGCATTATCATTTGACGTATAACACAGACAAACTCATATCATATGATTATATACATAAGTTTGTATATGATAAAAGTACAATCCATTTAAATATTAGTTATAATAAATATATCAATATTTATTCAAAATAAACAAGAATGGAATGTTCTATTACTTACTACGCACATTCAAAAAAAAGTACATACATATAATGATAATATTATACGATTTTTACAAACAAAATCTCACTATCGTTCTATAATCATATCACATTGCATTCGGTATGTAAATAAACAAAAACATAGCACAAAAATAGTGTAAATAATTCAGTTTTAACTGTAAAAAAATAATAAAGAAAAACCAACTTTTCATATATGTTATCATTTTAAAACTTATGTATGTACATATGTAATGTATCGGTATGATAAATCCTGAAATCTCACATGGACTATATTCAAATTTCGTTTGAATTTACGACAGTTGAACTTTTACTATGTTTGTTTACAATTGACACAAGGCAACTATCATTCATATCATCTCACTAAAGCGCATAGGATACGATCCCGGTAGTGCGATCGCGCGTCCGTGATGATATAGTGATAACGGAGCGTGCTCTGTCATCCCTTCGATCACCAAATACCCGGCCACACGTATTATCGATGTAATTGGACACTCGTGACAGACGTGTGATGGCAATCGACTGCAATACCCAGATAGCAGTGAGATAACGACACACTCGAGAATGGCGGAAAGTGCAAAAGTGACAACAGTGATAAAGAATATATGGTAACGGCAAATAGTACCGCGCGTCGCGTCGTCCCGAACCAGACTGACGGTCTCTCGTTAACGAGCTCTCTGCCGAGACCTCTCGTTCATTGAAAAATAAAAATATGTATACATGTGTATGTATGTATGTATACGTCATGGCGAGAAAAAAAAATCGAAATTTGGCAAATGTGATAGAGCGCGGGCCAGTTACGTATCCCGATTTCCTGATTCCGGTCCCGACGAACTGTTCCCGACTAGGTCAAAGCAAAGTGTCTATGTTTAGCATACTAAATAGTCGAGTCAAGGGCTTCTGAAGTGCGATTCGATTAATCATTGAAATCATAGTATGTATCGGGACTGGGGATTGCAATTTACCGTCAAATTTCATAAACCGGTAAACGGTAAATGATCTTTCCTACTACCGGCACTTACCGGTAGTAGATTGTTCTTACGATTACTACCGGTATTTAACGGTAGTAGGAACAATCCTAACTTTTAATCTTAAGGAAAAATTTTCACTTACCGGTAAATACAATACCAGTATTTACCGGTAAATGTAAAAAAAGCTTTTTTTTTCATGGACGTTAGCTTATATTGAATCGTAAATAGTAAAAAAATAATTTCAGGCGAAATAAGATGAATTCGTAACAAAAAATAAATTTTATTTTTTATATTTAAAGCTCTTATAAAGTCTAGTGCAAAAGACACTAGACTAAAGCGCCGCAGAGTGCTCGAATATTGATAAAAAGCTGGCAATTAATGGATTGCCAAATCTTCTAAAATAAAATTGACCAGTGATAAAATTTGCTTACGACCGACGGGTCGATTGCAAATATTTATAATAAAAAAATTAAAAAAATAATTTTTAGCCAATGGTATTTATTTATTTGAGGTTAGACCAGTGGTTCACAAGTGCGGCCACTAGTGGATTTTACTGCGGCCACCAGCGACTTAGTAAATAATACTAATATTTAAAATAAAATTAAATATATTTTAAAAACTATAAAAGAGTAACTTAACAATAATAGAAACCATGCTCATCATTGACAAACTAAAAAATATAGCGAAAAGTCTTGTGACAGAAGTTGAAAATAACAATTTTTCAATTTTATCGTATGTTAGTGATTTGATAGATAAGATGACAGACAAAAGTTCAAAGTTAAAATTAAAACTTATAATAATAGAGTGTCTTAAATCTCTGAATCTGGAACTTGATAAAAGGTTCGAAGAATGGAATTTTTTTAAAACTGTTACTTTTGTATCTTCCCTTTCAGTATTCAGATTAATTAACTGGGCAAACGTAAAATATGCATTATTAGAAATTAGTTATGATCAAGTACTTAATAGCCATTTTAACAATATTTCGGTTCAAAAATTTTGGTTGGAAATATAAAGATTTGGCAACAATTGCTTTATTAATATTGTCTATTTTTCCCACTGCCGTATATTGCGAAAGATCATTCAGTGTAATGCACTTTATTAAAAACAAATTTAGAAACCAGTTAACAGACGCAAACTTAGAAGCAGCAATGCGGCTTGCATTGGAAGAAAGGAGTATTGAGCAATTTCCATTTGCATTATTATTAAATAAATAGATACCAAAATGTTAAAATTTCTTTTATTTTATGAATAAATTGATCCACTTTTTTTGTAACTTTAATTTATTTGATTAAATTTGGTGCGGCCACCAGACATTTCCAAGGGACCACTATTATCACTTGTGCGGCCACGGTAAAATTTCGCCTGAGAACCACTGGGTTAGACCATTTGACTAAGTTTCGATCGTAATTGAAACAACCGTCTGATTTCAATGTTTTGTATTTTTATTTATGAATACATGCATACATTTTTTTTACTTAGATAAATAACAGGAAGGCTTGACAGGAAGACCCCAATGCGCTTTCCTGGACAATTAGTTACAAAAAATGCACCAGTTTTATTACAAAAATCACTGTATTTCGAGAAGCTGACGAACACGAAATTAACAATTAATTAATTAAATAATTACAGAATTAATGCATTGAGACATCTATGGATTTAGATTGTGTACATAATATTTACAAATTATACACACAATAAATACGGAAGATTTGTGACAACAGGAAAGATGATTTTTAGCCAATTTTGAGGAACCGTTTCAACACTTATCAATCCAATGAATTAATCCATTGAGACTATCTCTGAGACATCTATCTCTTACGACTTGTACATAAATTTTTACAAATTGTATATATGTACAATAATACAGAAGATTTGTGATAGCAGGTAGGATAATTTTTTGCCAATTTTAAGGAACCGTTTCAACAATGATCAGATCAAATTGGCAAACTCTAATAAGAAACGATCGACTTGGACTTACAAACATCCAAATCTAACCAGCAGTATGTTAAAGATTAGCCCGGGATCGAACCCAATAATCTCTTCGTGCTAAACATAATCGCAACCACTGAGCTATACTGCTGGCTTATGTATAATATGTACACCAAAACTAATATTGGTAGAAGATAAGTATTTAACATAGCGGATTTGTCAAATATAAAGACTCAATTTGATCTAAGCATGTCTCAGATAGGAATCTACCGTCAAATTTAATTTCTAATTACTACCGGTATTTACCGGTAAATGAAAAAAAATGGATTAAATAACTGTATGTGGTCACTTTTCATAAAAACGTTAGCATATATTAAATCGGAAATAATTGAAAAATAAATCTCAGGTGAATAATGTCATATTGGCCATAATTTAATAACATACATGAGCTGAATCAAGGCTATGAAGTCAGAGTTGGAGTCGTGTGGTCTTAGTTTGATGCATTCGTTTAGAGTCGGTAAAATTTAAAAAAGTCTACGATTATGCATTTATGTATATCGAATTTATTGTTTAACTTAAAAATGTATTATGTATATTGAATTACTAACTTACCCAATGGAAGTTGATCTGAGAGTGTATTTATCTTTGATTTTTTTCTCATGTTTAGGTCAAATTGAGGAGAGGACTCATATTTGACAAATCCGTTTTGTCTAATCAAAATCTGTCTTACCATTGAAAATATTAAATAACTTTTGACTATTTGAAGTTTATATTAAGCTATTAACTGAGACTATTTAAGTTTATATTAAGATATTAGTTTATATTAAGCTATTAGCCTATTAAGCTTTCAGCTTATACTGGAAATCTTAATAACACATGCTGTCAAGTCAAATCTAATAATGAATCGAAGTTCAAGTTCAAAAGTCCATTTTTTTCAAATCCCCCCCCCCCTCACCTTTGCATAGCTCTGTATTTACATACATATGTATTGAAATGTCGTTTCTTAAATAATCGAACGTCAGAAAATATAGGAACTTAATTTGAATCATTAAAATCCTAACTAAAACTTATATATTTTATAAATATATAGTCAAATTTGCATACCGTATTTATCAGTCTGGTTTTGAACGTTAAAACTTCAAAATACAATTTTCGCACAATAAAACTTGTATACGCCATAAATCATCAAAAACGATGATCACACATCAAATTAAAATCGTAAAAGGGTAATTTTCAATCAAAAACACATATTTTTCGACCTTAAATGGCAGGCAACAGCACCTTATGTTGCCGGATCCATAATAGTAGCCTATTACCATTTAGAAACCTGAAATACGATAATGCCAATGCCCAAATACAACAGCAAACATCCATAAATTCATAACCAATAGCACACGCACACCACTGTAGCATAATCCGAAATAATTTTCAAATGTGTCAAGTGTCGAATTAACACATTAGCGGCAGTAAAATTGTCAACACCTGAAACAAATAGTTTATGAACGAGGCAATTAACCGCGAACGATACCTTGATAATTTATTATACGACGTCGTATCCAATAGATTACGATACATACATATTATGTACATGGTGTATGAGTTCAGTAATTTTACCTTAATTACTTCCGGTTTAAAATAAATTTAGGACGGAACTAGGCGATAACGTTCAAAAGCCGCGACAGGTTTCGAATTGCAAGTATAATTGGAATGACATGGTGCGAATATGGCATTGGTAATTTTATATTATGTATTTCATTGTTGACCCAGTTTTGGGCTTGCTTAATTTAGATAAGCGCAAAAAAAAATATTTATAAAAAAAAATTATAATTACTTTAAGTGTTGCATCAAAGGGTTAAAAAATTATACACATAATTATACATATATAATATTAGAATGGAAAATAATTTGAATAAAAATAATATTGCAATCAAAATGAGACATCTATTGAAATTTGAAGAAAGTTACAGTCTACTTTAAGTGGTTTACGTATTGGATCAAAATTTATTTTTAAAATATATAAATATATACATAGGAAGTGTACACTTTCAAATGCAATGATAAGGATTGTAAATAGGTTTTTGAGCTCTTTTTCCTATTATGCTGTAGATTAACATTAGAATAATATAATACTATGATTACTTACCAAATTAAATTAAAATGTAAAAATAGAAAATGATCAGTAGATCAGTAGCTATTAAAATATATATAAGATGTATTGTGAACATAATTTCGTAATAATAAAAAGCATTTAAAAATCAAAAAAAAAAAAATGCAATGCAAAAGTAAATTTAATAATAATATAATTAAACAAATTAGGGAATTTATTATAGAAATTAATCAAGTCACGTTTTAAATAAACGTTTGATAATTTTTGACTTAATAAAATTGCTTCCCGATGAAATATAGAATTTAAAGAACTAAGTCCTAAAATATTAATGGTTAAATAATTTTAATTCTGTTACATATTTGACATTGCTTTAAAAATTGACTTATAAAGTAAATTAAAGATAACAGTAATTTAATAGATAATAACTAATCAAATTTCTATATAATGTATTGTACATATGTACATAATATTGAGATTAATTATTTTTAAAAACAAGCTATGTTTATCTATTGTAACGATTATTCAAAAATATAATTAATTCTGAACTAAATATAAATAATAAATTTATTTATCTCACTTGGCATGTTTTACACTCTATTCAATGGTGATATGGTATCGAAAATTACCCTCTTTCTAAACACCCTTAGATATAATTCTTGTAAATTATGCTGTTTTATAAAATTTAATAGAATGAGTGGAATTTTTTACCTTGGACCTTTATTTGAAATTGATAAGTTCATTGCTAGTAATATCATATTTTGAATTAGCGGTTAGCTTAATTCGAAGATCGGCTCTTTCCAGTAGATTGTTTACAAAATACAAAAACCCCATATCTTTGAATATTAGTTGAACTGTTCGAATCTAAGATAATTGTTTTAGGAATATGATTGCACGTAATCAGTTAGAATCTTCCAACGATATATTGAAGCTGATAATAGTGTAAAAAATCTTTGTAGAATATTGAAAAAAGTTTGCGGTGTTACATAAGATTTAATAGCGTCGTATAGCACAAGATGTACATATAATGTGTCTACCACACTAATTATAATACAAAAAGGAATGCGAATTCACCCAATGAATAGAATTTGCCGAGTACAAATATTTGAGTACTTTGGCGCTCTAATCTGATTTTTGATTTTTAAATGCTTTTTATTATTACGAAATTATGTTCACAATACATCTTATATCTACATATTTTAATAGCTACTGATATACTGATCATTTTCTATTTTACAATTTAATTTAATTTGGTTAGTAATCATAGTATTATATTATTCTAATGTTAATCTACAGCATAATAGGAAAAAGAGCTCAAAAACCTATTTACAATCCTTATAAATGTTCATAATACGTCTAATACATAATATTAATTAAAGACTCTCTAAAGTCGATGACCTAAAGCAGATTGTGTTTAGGTAATCTGTGTTTATACCTGAAGGGTATAGACATTTTTTTGTAATCACTGAGACTCTTCACAAATGTGGTTATTAGTGATTCTGTAATAGAATCTACTGGTTAGTTCGTTTGTTTGTAACAAACGGAATATTATATATGGCATGCAGTTTTTTCAAGTTAATAAATATGGGTGTGTTAAAAATTATTTTTAGGGATTTATTTTGTATTACTTGGAGCTTGGAAAGATTAGTATTCGAGGCGTTATTCCATACAGGTGAAACATAGGTTAATAATGGTAATATGAGTGCGCGATATAATTTTATTTTATTTTGAGTTGATAAAGAACTATGGCGATTAAATATTGGATATATTGAGGATATACCCCGCATCGCCTTGCATTTCGCTGCCTCAATGTGAGGTGCCCATCTCATTTTTTATCGAACGTTACTCCTAAATATTTTATTACTGACTGCCATTTCAGACTTTCTCCAGAGGGGGCGCTCTAATCTAAAATTTTGTAAGGCCTTTGGTGCTCTTATCTTAAATATAAAAGCGCTTATGGTGCATCGAACGGCGCCCTAACTTATTTGACATCCTTGGGCGCCGCCCGACCTAGCCCACCCCCCTAAAACCGGCACTGAATACATACATTGCTTTCTACTCATTCCAACAAGAATATAGCATTATATAATTCTACTGAACAATTTTATTCTAGCATTGAACATTTTTGACGAATAAAAAAATTAATTTAAAATTAAAGATTGAATTAAAACTTGCAACTTCTAATTTTAATTTAAAATATAACCCAAAATATTAATATTCCGTAAAAAAATAATTTTGCCGCTTGTGTAACGTTTCGCCAAAAAAGTGCATAAAAAAATGTGACATAAGAGTATTGTATAATATGTATGTATGTATAGGTACATGTGAAGTTGTTGCATTTGTGACCTTTTGACGCTGAGAACCGGTTCCGTACGAAATCAATGAGTAATTAAAGCGGAGGTGAGTGTCAGGCCGCGATACGAGCAATTAATATTGTATGTAGATCAAGATGTCAGTGACATGTCAGTGCCGGTGACAGCCGATAAACAGACCAATGCCGCACATGCTCGTAGATCAAACGCTTGTGAACTATCTAGTTGTGAATTATATAATGATAACACCTGCTTAAAAATTATAATAGCCATTTTCAACCTTTTTCTTCTCCTACTCACACAGGATAGCGCATATGTATGTATATGTATATATAGTGAGCTGATTGACATTAACTTTTTTTATGTCGTGTACATATTATATGTATGTACATACAAATATATAATATGTAAACGAAACTAATAGATTATACGCAATACAGAAGATTTGTGACAGCAGGTAGGATAATTTTTTTGCCAATTTTAAGGAACCGTTTCAACAATGATCAGATAAAATTGGCAAAAACTCTGATGATGAGAAACGATCGACATGGACTCGAAAACATCCAAATCTAACCAGCAGTATGTTAAAGATTTGCCCGGGAGCGAACCCAATAATCTCTCGCTCCTAAACATAAACGCAACCACTGAGCTATACTGCTGTCTTATGTATAATATGTACACCAAAACTAATATACATAGGTAGAATGTAGGCATTTGACATAGTGGATTTGTCAAATATAAAGCTTCCTTTCAATTTGATCCAAGCATGTCTCAGATAGGAATTGCAATTAACCGTCAAATTTCATAAACCGGTAAACGGTAAATGATTTTTTCTACTACCGGTATACCGGTATTTACCGGTAAATGAAAAAATTGAGGATTATCTAAGCGTATGCGGTTACTTTTTCTAAAAATGTTAACATACATATATTGAATCGTAAATAATTGAAAAATATATGTCAGGTGAATAATGCATTAAAGTAAATTCGTAGTAATAAATAAAATTATTTTTAACCAATCATATTTATTTATTTAAAGTTTGAACCATTTGAAAGTCTCGATCATAATTGAAACAACCGTATGATCGCATTTATTAAGATTTGGTTAGGCTGTGTTGCCAGTGAATTCATCAATTTGAAATAGCCACATTTAATACTAAAAATAAACAAATTCCAGCCAACCTAATCGACAATACGCCATTTAATGTAATATTATGCAATTATATGCCTGTATATGTACTTTTAATTCACGATAAAATAGTTTCTGGTAAAAATTTACCGATACCGGTATTTATAAATTTTTCCGATTTACCGGTAAACCGGTATTGCAATCCCTAACAACTATAAAAGTCGATTTTACTAAAATCATTGGAGTCGGGTCGAATCAAAAAATAAAGTCGGAGTCGGTATCGGTAAATATTGATCCGAATCCAAAGCCCTGGTTGGAAAGTCACATATTTGGTTTGAACAAATTCTTAGAGTTATCGTAATACGATACGCATGCATTACCACAATTAGCATTCGCACAAAAACATCAGAACTGTCAAAACTCAACCGCTTAAGATATCATATTACAATTGGCACACATTGTTGAATATGGATAGCACTGTGACTATCCTACCTCTAGTTATAATTTAGAGGCCGGATAGCCAAGGGGCCGCTCATTGTTCAATTGTTGTAAATCCTTTGTAAAAAAGGTTCGGCAAACCTTCAACAATGCATTTACAACCTTTGAACAATACGCGACACCTTCTGGGTCCGCTGACTAATTATAACATATATACTAACTTGAAAAAACTGCATGCCATAAATAATATTCCGTTAGTTACAAACATTACTAACAAACTAACCAGTAGATTCTATGACAGAATCACTAATAACTAGAGGTAGGGCCGGAAGCGTGCCGTTTATTGTTCAATTGATGTAAATCCTTTATAAAAAAGGTTCGGCAAACCTTCAACAATGCATTTAAAACATTTGAACAATATACAGCCCCCTCAGGGTACGGGCTTTAGTAATAACCATACTAACACACTTGTGAAGAGTCTCGGTGATTACAACAAAATGTCTTGTTATGTGGTATGATCTTATAACCTTTGTATGGATTTATGTATACTCTTTAATCTCAAGTTTGAACATCCGTTTCATTTTTAACTACTTATGATGTTAAGTTATCCTTATTATTTATGAGACTTTCAATATCTTTATTGCTTCCACACTGTACAATCAACTATTCTGTTCAATCCTATCTACTTAACTTTTATCTATTATAATTTATGCGAGTTTCTAACACGATTGCTATATAAGACGACACAGTTAATGACCTGTTGAAATACAAAGTATTACTTTTAATAATCTTTATTGCTATGGCTGCATTTTGTCCCACGATACGTGTAAACCCTAAAATATTATTATCTCTATTTATCTCTATGATAAATTGTGTTTCTACTCAAAAATGTCTCGATACTCTCAAAGGATACATAAATCAAATATTAAAACTGTCTTACACACGGATGTTGCTCTGTATCTTAATCACTTTGTTATTTACCAAAATTCTGTGATTGGTTAAAGCTTATCATTCTTTTGTGTATAAATGCTCATGTTAGATCTATTGAACCTCACTTGCGATTAAACTGCCTTACTAGTAACTTGTGATTACTACATACATACATAGTTACTTGCGATCGAACCGTCTCTTACTAATCACTGACTTACAATTGAACCGTCTAACTAGTGACTCGCGATTAGACGACTTAACTAGTAACCACTAAATAGTAACGTGTAATACAAACTTATCTCGTGTATACTTACTACTATTAAAGAAGATCTTATAAAAAAACTGTGACTATAATATTTCTACACCATCTCCTACTTGTCCCCGTAACAGTCTATACCCTTCAGGTATAACACACAGATTACCTAAACACAATCTGCTTCAGATCGTCGACTTTAGAGATTCTTTAACTAATATTATGTATTAGATTTATTATGAGCATTTATAAGAATTGTAAATAGGTTTTTGGGCTTTTTTTCCTATTATGCTGTACATTAACATTAGAATAATATAATACTATGATTAGTTCTTTATCAACGCTAAATAAAATAAAATTATATCGCGCGCTCATATTACCATTATTAACCTATGCTTCACCTGTATGTAATAACGCCTCGAATACTAACCTTTCCAAGCTCCAAGTAATACAAAATAAATCCCTAAAAATAATTTATAATACACCCATATATACTTACTTGAAAAAACTGCATGCCATATATAATATTCCGTTTGTTACAGACATTACTAACAAACTAACCAGTAGATTCTATTACAGAACAACCATACTAACACACTTGTGAAGAGTCTCGGTGATTACAACAAAATGTCTATACCCTTCAGGTATAAACACAGATTGCCTAAACACAATCTGCTTTAGGTCATCGACTTTAGAGAGTCTTTAATTAATATTATGTATTAAATGTATTATGAACATTTATTAGGATTGTAAATAGGTTTTTGAGCTCTTTTTCCTATTATGCTTTAGATTAACATTAGAATAATATAATACTGTGATTACTAACCAAATTAAATTGTAAAATAGAAAATGATCAGTAGATCAGTAGCTATTAATATAGATATAAGATATAGTGAACATAATTTAGTAACAATATATTACAAAGCTTTTAATATAAGAGGCTCATGTGCATGTTTAGGGTCGGGACAGCGCGTACGCAGTCCCGGCTATCAAAAATTACGCGTCCGAGTTGCCCGCATTAGGGGCAATCGCAAGGGTCAGCTCAACCGAAGTGCAATGGAAGAGCCTCGCCCTGGGGGAACCGCCTTATTGATCACGGTGTCCCCTACGCCAGGTAAGTATGCTCTAAGAACTTTAACATGGCCTTATATCTGCCTGACGGAGACTACATGTTGGATTGCGCAAGTACATGCATTGACATCTAGCGGCGGACGGCCAAACTAACTCCGAATGAACGAACTAAATAGCAGGAACCCGAACCGGAGCAGTACCGAAATCCGGAGTAAACATTATTTTTATCGGAACTGAAACCGAACCGATATTTTTTTTTTGGTAGGTAAAATAAATGTACCTATATATACTTTGGGAATGAAAGAATTAATGGACAAACATATAGGAATCTATCTATATATGTACATATATAAAAATAATAATAATAATAATAATAATAATAATAGCTTTTATTCCAGACGATGAGGAGAATAGTGCAATCCCCAACGCCCATATAAATAATATATAGATAATAAAAAAAAAAAAAAAAAAAAGTATTGAAAAATAGTAAACAAAAAATAAATAAATAAATACATAAAATGAATGTCTGTGTGTGTGTCTCGAATAGGCTGCTAAACCACTAAACCGATTGCGATGAAACTTTCAGGATTTGTTGTGTGCATGTCCGGGAAGATTACTGTGAAAAAAAAAATGGGAAAAAACGGGAATGAGTGTCATTGCAACGCAATAATTTCAAATGTGTTCGCTACCTGCGTTTTTCCGACAAATGGGAACGGGAACGGGAATTGCATGCGTTATTATGGCATTGCAACGCATGCCGGGGTTCAGCTAGTATACATATATAAAATTGAATGTCTGCTGTGTGTCTCGTATTGGCTCCTAAACCACAGAACCGAATACGATGAAACTTTCAGGATTTGTTGTGTGCATGTCCGGGAAGATTACTGTGAAAAAAAATCGCCTAAAAACGGGAATGAGTGTCGTTGCAACGCAATAATTTCAAATGTGCCTGCGTTTTTCCGACAAATGGGAACGGGAATTGCATGAGTTATTGTGCCGGGTTCAGCTAGTGTGTAATAAAAATGTTTTGGAACTTTTAGAAAAATATAATATCGATATCAAACAAGACTCTGTAACAACCAGGCCCACCCCTAGGGTTCCGGCCCGTGTTTGAAAATATTTTCGCCACCCTCTCCCCTCTATTTTTAAAAATTTATTTCATTAGCCGATTATTAAATACTTCTATTTGCATATAAAGCATACAAACATATGGAGGCGTAAAAATTAAACACCTCCCTGGTTCTTTTTTTATTTAGCACTACACCACTAGTTATTATTATGATTTGTATTAAACTCGAAAACTCGAATGATTATTATAGAAGGATAATAGTGGAAAATTCGAACGATTGGCCATTAAAAATATGTTTCATTGAATTTAAAAATTAAAATTAATTTAAGAATCTATTTAAAAAATAACATGCACTCAGGGCCGCCGAGAGAAATCCTGGGCCCTGGGAAAAAAATAATTCCGAGTCATATGACAAACTAAAAGAAAAGATCTTATAGATAGATATATTACAAATATATATCAGAATTATTATAAAAATACCTATATGAGCCGTTATATGGAATTGAAAGTCCATTTTTCTTACTTTAGAGAAATATTTCGCAAAATATTAAATATTTTGATTTTTAAATGCTTTTTATTATTACGAAATTATGTTCACAATACATCTTATATCTATTTTAATAGCTACTGATCTAATGATCATTTCCTATTTTACAATTTAATTTAATTTGGTTAGTAATCATAGTATTAGATTATTCTAATGTTAATGTACAGCATAATAGGAAAAAGAGCTCAAAAACCTATTTAGAATTCTTAAACATTAAATATAACATTTTGCGTTTGATTATATTTAAAAAATACTGATAGACTGTAATACGTTTATTCTGCTTATTCTGTTAAAAGAAGTGATAGCAATTTGTGAATTATATAAGTCAAACAGAAATAGTGTTTTTGGAACCGAAATATTATATGAATTATTATATAATAATTATAATATAATACTTAAATATTATATGTAGATTAAAAATGAATGATAAATGAATTGTCTTCACTTCAATCCTATAACGACTCACGAGGCAAGACCAAAGAGAACTGTTGCAACAAATACTTTTCATAGCTTTCATGGCGTCACGATTTTTGTAGAAATTTATACACAAAACGCATACTACATATAACGACAATACTCGTTTGCATTCCAAAAATACATTTTCGGCAGTATATAGTGAAGCACTTCGTAGAATCAAGTGCGGCTTTGAATTGCACGAGGAAACATTTCGTAGAAGTATACATACATATATGTAGTTTTGCATTGTAGATGGGAATTCCCGCAAAAAAAATATTTCTGTTGACATTGATCAGTGTTGTTATTTCGTATTGGCATAATTTGAATCGTAGAGATTTTGATGAGCAATATATAAAGGTTGTGGCAATTTGCAGGTGCTATATCTGCGAATTATTGGCTATTTGCAGGTACTATATCTGCGACAGGCGCAAAGCCTTCTGCGCAATAATTCGCAGATATAGTACCTGCAAATAGCCAATACTTTGCAGATATAGTACCTGCAAATAGCCGCAACCATATATAAAATATAAATACTCTGCATTCAGTATATTTGGAGAAATAAAATATAATTGTCCTGGTTACTCGGAATCCATCACAGTGAGGCAAGTATTGATATCTGCAGTCATAAAAAAATCTGACTAGCCAATTTTTCGAAATCGGGATACCAATTACATTGTATTTCGTAAAATCTGAAAATATTTTGGCAATTTTACAAAAAAAGGCAACGGACCTGCACAATTCATGAATTAAGCAATTTTATAAAATGAGCAATTTTTACAAATATAATAGGAAAACCTTACTTAAATCTTGTTAAAATTTAAAAATAATATACTGATAATGAATTCACAAATATAATAGACGATGATCAAATTAGAAAGCAATATTTAATGAGTGCCAAAACCTAAAATAACTAATAATAATACCAAAAGTCAAAACAAACGAATATAAAACATCGTCAAAGATTCAGCATTATATGCTAGTGTATGTATTTTCATTTTAGAACTATGTAGAATTACATATACATATTTATATTTATGTTTTTATAGATGTACAACGAAAAGCCATTAACTGAATGAACATTATTATGACTCATAATAATATATATTAAGTATGATTAAAGATTTTAATAACAAAAAACATTTTGTTATCGGACAAAAAGAATTTCAACATTTTTTTTCATTATTATTACTGTACAGTTATAATAAAGCTAAGTTACCAGGCGTTGCTCGGTTTATAAAAGTTGGAATAAAATGTAATAAATGGAATCTATATCATATTTGATGTTCCCAAATTAAAACCGTAGGTTTACATAGTGGACAAACAGGTAAAAAAAAATAAACATTCATATTTATGATATTGCCTATTAAATATTATATAAAATTATTTTTTATCTTTCAATGAAGTTATCATATTGAATGAAGTCAAATAATAAATGTAAAATGGTTATGAAAAATTGCACTTACGGTATTCATAATTATATATACATACGTATTCTATAAATATAAATCATATTAGAAAGCAACATTTTAATGTGCGCTAAAACCTCAATAAAAACCAATAAAACCAAAATTCACCTAAACAAATGTGCATTCAAAATTAGACTTGACGAGGTCATAAACGTCGAAAATTGCATTTAGTATCCGACTTAATTGCCTTATAAATTTACTTACAAATTCCCACGCATTTTACTCTTTAGTCTGTGTGTCTTTATTTTTTACTTTTTTTTTAGTCATAAAACCACGTGCACTTACTTAGATCTCAATCTATTTATAGAGGTTAAAGGTTGACAGAATGTCGCTTTCGACCGCATGTTTGAAAACGACAAAATTCGGCTCATCCGAAGCTATTTCGGTTCGTTCGAGTTGATATAAAGTAAAATATTTGCTCAATAAACACCCACTGGATAAACAACGGTAAATTGTGGGCATTCGTGAGGTTTTCGACCGCTGAAGGTCAATAAGAAATTTCAGATGTATTCAAAATTTATTTCGTATTGTAGTATATCACCACATAAAAGGATCAACGACCAAGTATCTCGGAATCATTTACAGGCACTCACCATCCACTGCTGGATGAAGGCCTCTCCAACACGCTTCCACTCGTCTCTCTTTTGCACAACTTACATCTATCTCACACATTTTCCTAATTTCTTCTACCCATCTTCCCTGCGGTCTTCCTTTTACCCTTTTACATTCTCTCCGGTACCATTCTAGCACTTCTTTTGTCCACCTTTCGTCCATTCTTCTAGCCATGTGGACCGCCTATTGCCATTTCAATCTCTTTACTCTATCCACTATGTCCACTATCATTGCTATACTTATTCATATCGGAATACCAGCTGATAATTCAGTCTCAATTTGGGCATCGATCCTCAATATGGAAAGGTAAAATTTAAAATATATAATATAAAGCCAGCAGCGTGGCTCGGTCGTTAAGCTTCTGCTTAACACTGAGAGGCGCCGAGTTCGATCCCTTGAGCTGACCTCGATTGAAAAGAATTTTTCTGAGTATATCTGTAATGCTGCTGGTCAGACCAGGATTTGTGACTCCTGGTTGATCGTTTCCTATCAGAGTTTGCCAATTTTCTCTGATTTCATTGTTGAAACGATTCCCGATTAAAAATTGGCTAAAAATCCTTCCTACCCACTATGTCACCACTATTTGAGTATGATTAATGTAAATATTTCAATAAAAATGTATGTACAATTCATAGATGTCTCGTTAAATTGTCGAGTTTAAGTCAGTGTCTCGTAATTTAGCGACTTATGTATATAATAAAAAAATGCTGTATTGTTTGTAATTTGGCCAGGAAGGCGCATTGGGGCTTACCTGTAAAGCCTTCCTGGTATGAAATAAAAAAAAAATAAAATAAAATAAAATAAAAAAAAAAATAAACAAAAAAAAACATATATAAACAGAGATAAATTTCTTTGGTAAATAAATAATCTAGTCAAATGTGCATTAACCAGCAGAATAGACGAGTGGTTAGCATATAATGCTTTGAACAAAGTGGTGACGGGTTCAAATACCACTGGTTTCTGCTGGCCAGACCTTGGATTTGTGACTCCTATCAGTTTGCCAATTTATCCGAATTTCATTGAAATAATTCCAACAAATTGGCAACCTTACTCATTTCCTCGCAAAATCTCGAGAATTGTATAAAATAGATATATCTGTGAATGTTAATTGGTATGTATTTAATTTGTATAATACTTGTATCAAACGTATGATGTTTCTGGTTAGGAAGGGACATTGGGGTTACCTGTTAGGCCTTCCTGGTATAAATTAAAAATATATATAAAAACGGACGCGATGTGTGTATGTATGTGAGTATGTGCCATACCGTAGACATATAGCCAATCAGAATCAAGTGGTTGAGGTACGCGCGTACTAGTTGGACTACTTGCTATCTCGCTTGCACCAACGCTTCTGCGTCACTAATTTGTTCACATACGGCCACCAACGAAAGCCTTTCTAACGCAATTACCACTCGAGTTGGTACGTTTAGATAAAAAAAATATTTTGGAATAGAAAACCAATCCTTATAATAGCATAAACCAATCCTAAAAATAGCACGGAGAAAAAATCCCTAAAAAAATATATATATTTTTGACTTTAAAAATTCGCTACTAGACAATTAATTATAAGTATTTTAAAATAATAAAAAATCACAATCAATAGAAAAAACATCTGACTATTGATTCCAATACTCACTTTGAGCACAGCAATGCTAGATTTTGAGTTAAAGACCGCAAAAGCCAACTGTAAAAATTGCGCATAAAATAGAAAATACTCAATATAAAATAGTATTAACAGTGGGAAAAAATCTCAAGTGAAAATGCGTACTTTTGACTTTTGATTTGAACTGGACGACTACTTAGAGAGATTAGAAAGCTGAAAAGTACTACAAATGAAAGATAAAATACCCGACTATAGATTCCGATATACATTTTGAACAGAAAATTGACAGATTTTGAGACATCTACCGAACAACACCAAGATATAGAAAAATCGTGCGATTTAAAAAAACACATACATATATCTCCGAATTTCGAGCCAATTGACATTTTTTATTACCAGATTCGTGTTCACTGGGCATAGATCTATAAGAAAAATCATACATATCTCGTCTCTGAACCATTTTTCATGTCGAACAGTGTTATTATTCATTTAAAGTTAGTACTAAACATAATCGCCGAGTATTGTTGTTATCATGCATCTTTCATTAAACAATTCACATATAATAGACTCAAAGGAAAACATTCGTAAGTGCCCGAAGCGATAATAAATAAACAATAGGCCGACAATAATTAGCGAACGAGCATAGGTGGTGACCTAGATCAGGTACCTACGAGTACCATCGAGTGTATTCGCTAAAGAAGGTTGTATAATTTAGTTTTTATGACTTTTCTCATGTGCGATTAGCGCAAGGGTTTTGCCTCGAAGGTTAAGTGATTGGCCAGTAAAATTCGCGGTCAAAGTACTCCATACGCTTGACCGGGCATCGCAAATTAAAAACATGGAGGCCCACTGAGTTCCAACAAAAAAGATCGCTTGTGTACGGTTGAGAGGAGTTGGCATTATAGTTCTGGATATGTATTGGTACTTGGATCTTGATTCGATTAATTTTTTGTGAAAAAATTATTACTGTAATTATTTTAAACACGTGTGCTTGGTTATTTTAATGACGACATTTACTCAAACAATCATGTGTTTGCCAGCTGATTTTATGTAAGTTTAACTTGTGATTTGAATCAACAAGCAAATGAGGAATTTCCCATTGCAGAATATATAGGGAAGCTACAAACTTATATTTTTAAATCAAATATGAAGAATCAACCGTTTAAATGGAAATTATATACATACATACGTATGTAGGTAGATGAATGTAATGATCTGTTGCTTATTAACCCAAATTAAATTTGATCTGCAGCTTAAATCAATTTTATTTTGTAAAGACAAAAAATAACACAGTGAAGACACTCTTTCAGTGAAAGTATCGCAATAAGTAAAGTCAGATAATATTAATAATTAATAATGAAAAAAATTAGGAAAAGTACCTACAAATGCTTCATTTTAATTAGATAATTCATAGAACCAGCAGAATAGACTAGTGGTTAGCATATAATGCTTTGAACAAAGTGGTTACGGGTTCAAATCCCACTGGTTTCTGCTGGCAAGACCTTGGATTTGTGACTCCAAGTCGATCGTTTCCTATCAGAGTTTGCCAATTTATCTGATTTTCATTGAAACGGTTCCAACAAATTGGTAACCTTTGCCATTTTCTCGCAAAAATATAGAGCTTTCAGCAATCTCGAATTTCGCTGAATTGTATAAAATGCTGCAAATTTACAAATTTGACCATAAATCTCTGTGTGGATTTATATGCACAGTCCATACTCAAAAAATCAGAACATAAAACACAAACTTTTTACGCTTGTTTTTAAATATATACATTTATTTACATACTAGCTGACCCGGAATGCATTGCAATGCCACAGTAACGAGTTCAATTCCCGTTTCCGTTTCCATAGTAGTGCAAAGTAGGCGCGGCGCGATTATTGTCACACTCGCGGCGTGATGCGTTGAAGGCGGGAGGATAGCTTTACTTTCGTGTCATTAAAATCGTAATTACGAATATTATTATTAATAGGTTTTTTCACAGTAATTTTCCCGGACATGCATACAACAAACCCTGAAAGTTCCATCGTAATCGTTTCAGTGGCTTAGAAGCCTATTCGAGACACGCAGACAGACATTCATGTTTATATATTATACATATACATATGTATATATATATATATATATATATATATATATATATATATATATATATATATATATATATATATAGATAGATAAAAAATACAAAAAAACATATGAATATTTCGTATTTCCAGTGGGATTTGAACCCGTGACCACTTTGTTCAACGCATTATATGATAACCACTAGTCTATTCTGCTTGTTACAAATTATCTATTTATTATTTTTATATTTATATTATTGTTATGTTTATATTATTATTTTACTATTTATATTATCTATGTATGTATATACATATTTAATTATATAAACGATAGGGATTACACTATTGTCTGAATAAAAATTATTATTATATGTATAAGGCAATGTGTAAATATATAAATTGTAATACATATGTATTTACATACATATATACATAAAAATAAATAATTGTGTATTTATGTGCTATACAAATCCACAGGTGCTACTTTAGTATGCGATCTACCTTTGAATCGCAGTCGACTTTTTTTTTTGTATCGTAGCAACGAAATGTTTATTCACAACCAATCCACAGTTATTCATCTTATTCCCACAATATTTAGTATACTATCTCATGGTAACTTAATTTAACTTAACTTCACATACCTTAAACGATCAAAGTTGAAAGTGCTCGGAGCCCAGGACCGAAGGACTACCATACATAAAAGTAGGGTTGTCATACGTCCCGTATTTACGGGACAATTTATTTGTATTTACATTACAATTTGTCCCGTATTTGTCCCGATTTCTCCCTAAACTTTTCTCCAAAAACAGACTGTCGATTTCTTTAACACTGCTGTGGAATACATTGATAAGTGGTCCCAATCATTCAAAAAATTGAATGCTTTCGATTGGATGACTCTCAAGCTAGTTCCTGAATGGGGGGAAATAGAACGAACCGTTGAATATTTGCAAGTAAGGAACATCGATGTTGGAAACAATGAGCTTCCTTTCAACCAGTTCGTATATTTAAAAGATTATTTAAATAAAAACAATACTAACGAAAACTGAGAGAGACAACGCTGAAATTGAGTATGGAAGAGAAATGGCTGAAGTTTTTTAGAGATACCAAGCATATTGAACAGAAGTCATGTTTAATAAAACTATGTGAGTATATATTTGCCATTCCAGCCCACAATGCCAATGTGTAGAGAATATTTTCCCTGATGTCAACACAATGGTCGGATAAAAGAAATATGTAAGCTGGCAGTTGAGACAGTTGAGGCAATTTTGGTTTGCCAGTATAATTTTAAAATGACCTGCGCCCAATTTTATCATCATGTAAAAGAGGAAAACGATTTAATTAAAAAAGTTAAAATACGATTGGGCTAAAAAAGACTTTTAAAATAAACTATTACCTACCTACTTTTCCATGTTTTATTTATGTAGCACTTAAATGTCCCGTATCAATGCTTGACAACTATGACAACCCTACATAAAAGTGATCTTTCGCATTGTCATATCCATATGAACAATATCCAGGTACTTTATGACATTGTTGAAAAATTCAAAGTATTTCATGACGTGCATATGTATCCACGACTGGAATATCAGATGGAAATGAAACGCAAAAAGCTAAAACGGGTGCGTTTACCTTGTATCGACGGAAACCCAGAGAGCAACTAGAGCCACGGGCAATATTAATAAGTCAAGCAGACAGATTACATCAGCCGCAACCTGGAGGTTAACACTTGCCAGCCGGAGAAGCGTTCAAGTCGAAAAAAAAATTACATGACTTGTAACGTTCGGCCATAAACGTTTCGTGCCTTATTTAGCACCGTTTCATAGAACTGGCCTGAAAAATTTCGGATGTGGCGCATTTTTTATTTTCCATTATACATACATACATACGTACACAGTTGTACATACTGTGTGTATATGCAAATCTACATACATATTATAAAGATAATACATTTGTACATGAAAATTCATATTTATAAGTATTTAAATTAATATTTTTATATATTTACATGCATACATGTATGCATCCTCTGTTTAAACTGTATATCCACAGTTTAAAACGTATTTCACCAAATTTGATAAATATTATAGTTTAGTACCTTAACCAGGGTCGTCGAGAGGAATCCAGGACCTATGACAAATTTTAAATAAAAAAACTATACTAAATTAAATAATATGCACCCCTTCTCGTCAGCCCTGACCTTTACTAAGACCTTAAACGGATTTCGGAAGAGTTCGAGGCCTTTGAAAGGGTTTTCTTGAATATTTATCTTATAAACAGAGATAGGCGCGAAAGCCTGCTTTTTCCAGGAAACAGAGCGTTTTGGGTCTATTTTCCAGAAAACAAGGCAAACTACAAAGCTAGAGAGCAAAAAAAAAGGTTCACCATAAAAATGAACAATGCACGGTGAACAATGAACAATGAACGGCGCAGAGTCTCGCCGGCCTATGCTTATAAATATATTCTGATGTATTTTTATTTGCAAATCTACAGTTTTTGTCATATATGCCATAGTACAATGACAGGTCAAAATCGACACTATGGCTAACTATGTATGTACATACATATCCAAACAATTTTTTACAAAAATATTAATTACAAACCGCAAGCATAGGTATTACTTGCAACAATTAACAAATGTGGAATAGTCGAGTTCGAGTAAAGGGAGGGGATGCCAATTTTATTTGAACCATCAGTCATTAAGTTCCATATATTTGATTAGGGCTCAGACGAACAGAGAGGCACACGACACGTATTTTTTATAGATAATTTTGCATATGAAAAAAATGCTGGCACGCATAATCTTTGCTATGGCACACGGGCAAAAAAACCTTGTATTGACATACATAGGTTTGTAAGTGATTGATAACGGCGAGTCGTGCTAATTAGCAATGACATGAAAATACACCTATCACAGCTGGAAACCACAAGCACGTCCCGTGTCACACTTTTGTTCTGGGCGCATTTGTATCAACCGCATAATTGGGTCAAAATTTCATTACTCCAATGTGTCCCGATTATCCGGAAACGTGTCGAAAAAGAAGCCGCGTGCAGTGTGGGACATGATTTTTCACCACAGGAGGTCAAGAACGCGCCCGTGCCGTTCAATTCGGTGTAATTGTGCCCTTACAATCACCAAATTTTGTAAATACTATCTGATCATACTGTAAATTATGTTGTATATGGGATTTTAAAAGGTTTTTGTATCTACAATTTTAAATTTAGAATCACCAATTTCATATATCATCTGACAGTAGCATTGTTCATGATTTTGGAATGAGTTAAAGCCCTTGGATGAGGGTTTTTTTTTCAATGTTTTAACTTGACTAAGAATCAAGCAATCAATCAATCGATGATCTTGAACTTCGCGTAAGTCGTACATATGTTCAATTTTACGATACATAAACATAAATGCGTTTGAAATAAAAGTGCAATCAAGTTAACAAGCCTATATGTACTATACATATTTATTATGTTTATGTACTATACGCACCGAATCGATCTGCTTCGACTTGAGAAATTGTTGATAAACTAGTTTCGTGTTTTAGAAAATGAACATGTGAGAATTTCTATACACTACATACATGCATAGATATATGCTGACCGACATAAAAGTCATAACGACCGTATCTATTAGCGAGGATCGATTAAAATTATTAATCCCGTGCGCAAAGTATACGGCGGAAACGTACCTGCTCAAACTTTGTAAAAAAAAAACAATATATATAAAGCATAAATATTGTGTATTTTATTGACATTTATATTTAATAACAGTCAATCTTTGACATTTGAGTGTCATTAAAAGTCTAATAACGGACATTATCAAGCAGCAAATTATCCAAATTTCAATGTTTCATAGACATTTTCCGTGTTGTTATATAGCAAATGGAAATTTTATGACGAATGAATTAATTATAAATAAAATACTTTCAACGAATGAAATTTAGAAGCTTTGATACAATATAATACTAGACTGTTATTACTATCATTATTGTAACAAACAATCAATGATAGGTGTTTCTCGTCATAATAATATGACGGCAAATCAATCCATTATTATGATTTATGAATTGCGTTTGACGACCTTTTCATAGCTGTATCGCAGATTGGCAATTGGCTTGTACCAAATCTGAACTGTCTGATTTCGCTTTGTGCACGTTTGACACTTTATGACAAACGGTGTATTGAATGTAAAAATAGATAGATCAATTATTCATATATATACTGACAACGGGACATAATATTCATTCTTTACAAGAAAAAGTCAAATTACATTGAGCAAAAAAAAATCACGATTTTTTCACACCGGAACGAAGACTAATCAATCTTTACTAAGTTTGACCCACTAAATTCGAATATGACAATGATTTTTGTTGGCTTCTTCTCTTTATGAGTTATAAGCGTTTAAAAAAGTGTAATTTTTACCGAATTTTAGCTTTTGTAGTCCTTAACTCAAAATCTATGTAATATTGATGTGCCAATAGTGAGTACTGAAATCAATAGTCAGATGTTTTTTCTATTCATTACGATATTTTATTACTTTAAAATACTTATAATTAATTAACTACCAAATTTTAGCCAAAAATATGTATATATATATATATATTTTTAAACATTTTTTTCTCGAGCTATCATGAATTTATTAAGCCAGTTCAAGTTAAGCAAGGGTTGGTTTTCAATTTCAATATATTTTATTTTATTTTATCTTAACGTACTAATTCCAGCGATAAATTATTTTAAATTACAATATGAAGTGTTCTAGGCTTGTAAGTGATGTTGTGCGAACGTGAGCGAGTAAGATGGAATGATGCGCTCTCTATTCTCTATCTCGCTCTTGATATATGCATAAAGTCTAAGAAACCACATTCTTTAACTCGATTTAAAATCATTTACTGCTCGAATTAGTGCGCTTAGCATAGAAGTAGAATGCATAGAATCGCTCTCAGCCTCCAAAAATGTTGCTACAAAAACTCTGATTTTGTTCATTGTTTGCTAAACTTCGTCTCTCTCTCTTGTCTCTCTTCTGACTTTCTGTCTCTCTCTTCGATGACACGCTTTTAGACGATACTTTTGTTAACAATGATAATGATCCTTATAAACGTGGTTAATTGAAAAAATTGCGAAATAAACTCATAATATTACGGAAAAAATGTGTAAGAAAAACTTTGTATTTTAAAGAAATAAAAAATCACAATCAATAGAAAAACATCTGATTATAGATTCCAATACTCACTTTCGGCACAGAAATACTAGATTTTGAGTAAAAAACTGCCAAAGCCAAAAATCTGTAGAAAATAAGCATGTTTTTACTAACCTCTTCTTATTAAACGCTTATCTAATATATAATTGCAAAAGACACTTTGTATGTGTGTATGTTTGTTTGGGTCGTAGATTCTTTGACGTTCAATGTAATAAAAAAACAAATGAATATTCAAATAAAATAAAACTATTCAAACAAACTTAATAAAATGTTTACTATTAGATTGGCCATGTTTAAGCGGTTTATATTACACATACCGAGCGAAGCCGGGTGAAACCACTAGTATCCCATGAACGAGAAAAAGCCAACAAAAATCATCGTCATATTCGAATTT